>NC_052352.1:46929144-47031286 GCF_009727055.1 Benincasa hispida
AAATAATCTAATCAATTAATTTGATGAAAACTATATTCATAAGTGAATTAAATTTATCCATAAATTGGTTGGTCAACTCAATATATAAATATATATTAGAGATTTCATAGAGATTTATTATGAATAGACATTGATTACAAGTTTGAAAAAAAAAAAACGAATTAATTTGCGTCGGTGGAGGAAAGAGATTGATGGAAGTAAATTGGGCAGTGACAAAAAAGATTATAAGAATAGCCACTGCCACTGGCTGGCGCATAACCAAACATGCCGCACGAACCTCAAGCCCATCCTTTTCTCTCTCACACTTAATAATATGTACGTGTCACTTTCACAATCCATACTTTAATTTTCTCTATCGATATTATTAGTTAACTTAAATATAGTTCAATTTATCGTGAATTTAAATGTATCTCCATTTTTACATGTTATTGGACTTGAGATAAAAAAATATATAGAAAGTCAGGATTTAAATAATGTATAATATTATTTTGGTTATGTTATAAGTTTGGTCCCTAAACTTTAGTTGACATATAAGATATAAATTTGAACAGAATTTTGAAAGTGGGGTTTCAAAGATAATTTCATGTTCTTCATATATGTGTTTGATAGCATATTTCGAAGTTGAATTCAAATTTAAATAATTTTTTCGAATGTGTTTGATGATGTATTTATAAACCATAAAAACTAATTATAGTTATTCACCAAATATTAAGTTGAATATAAATTATCAGTAATTAATTTATGACTCGTTTTACGTTAAAATTTTGGAATAATAATTATTTTCTAATATCCTATAATATATTATATTTTATATTATACATATTTTAATTTTATAAAAACAATTTAGTGTATAACATGAAAATAAGTTTGTTATTGTTTTTATTTTTTTAAAATATATTTATGCATTTTAAAATCTCGAATTCAAAATCTAAATACATAGAAAGCATAAAAGTGTTGTTCATTTGTACTCTTTGGATCACATAATCCTTAAAACTGATTTTGAAAATAGAATCATTCATTGAACTCAATGAATCTGAAAATAAAAAATAAAATCTGACTTGTCTAAGACTTAAAGTTTTTATTTTGTGTCTTAGATCTGTAAATTTTTAAAAATTCAAAAGTTGGAGATCTAATTTGTAATTTTGAAAGTTAAGAGACCGAATAGACATAAATCACAAAGTTCAAAGACTAGACTTGTAATTTACTCTTTTATTTTAATACTAATGAAGATATTGTTTCTATTTTTGTATGAAAAAAAATCTCATTTCTAGATTATGTGAGATTATGTTTCCATGATGAAGACTTGATTTTTATTTTATTTTATTTTATTCTTTTGCTAACTAAACAATTTAGCATAATCCAACTTTTATATCACAACCCATCTTGTATTTAATTATAAAAAAAAGTTTATAAAATAAGACAGGGAAATATATATTCTTTAAGTATGATGATAATGTAAAAATATATGTTTTTTATGATTCTTTCAACAGAAAAAAGGTATGATAATAATGTAAAGGTTCTAACCTACCATCTTTATTCAAACTTAGCCAAAAGAGAAGATTTCTTAAAAAATAAAAAAAAATAAAAAAAAAAAAGCTTTCTAAAGTTTGGATGTGTAATAATAGACCATATTGTATGCAATAAATAATAATGTTGAGAATCTATATTCACCTACATAAATACATATGAATAAAACAAACTCCTAAAGTCCTATATTCAACATAGGCAAAATTGTAAATTTGTTCATCTTTTGTGAATATTACTAAATGAAGGATGAAGATATTGCAAAGTTTTGTACAAAGAAGTAAAAGCAAAACTGCTCTGCCCTTATTAACAATGCTTAGCTATGGAGAGCAATGGACTAAGTTCACAATCTGTATAATAATCTATCAGAACATTACACAACAAGGAAGAAGAAGGCCTAAAATGGAGGGAGGAGGGTACAACACAAACATCCTCTCATCCTTCACCCATTCATAGGTATGTCAGAGATAACAAAGAGGGGATGTAAGTAAAACGGAAGAATATACTAAAGACACACAAATTGAAGGCACTCGTCAAGCTACCGCAGTTGTTTCGGTTGAGGTTGTTAGTCGAAACTCGATGAACGGCTCCATCTTCCTTGCAAATAGTCCTCCAATGAGATACTCTGTTCGATGCTGCTTAGGGAGAGCGAGTCATCATCGACATCGAGCAGCGCAAGGTTGAGATGTGATTGGATATCAGATCGGGGACATACTTCATCATCTAGAGTGTTGGAATCCCCTAGAGCATTGATCTGTTGCCTTGCCCACTTGGTTACATCCATATCACCTTGGAGAAGTTTAAGAACCTGAAATTGAACAACCAGATGTAAATTTATCATTACGCGAACAAATCAATGACCCATTTCTTTAGGGTAACTTTAGATTTGGACAGAATTGAGTACAGTTATCTAGAACCAAAAGTTTCTTTCATCAGCTGGACTTTTTTTAAGAAGGTTGAATCTAAACTTACAAGGCTCATTGGAGGTCTAGCTCGTGGGGCACGTCTGATACAAAGGCTTGCTGCAAGAACCACTTGCTCCATCTCGTCCTGGTTGTAGTTACCTCCCAAGCTAGGATCGAGTAATCGAGACACCTTTCCATCAATTAAAATTGGCCTTGCCTGGATGATATGATTTCATTTGAGAATGAAGGTTGTAAATGAATAATTCAGCAACAATCGGATTTTCTTTCGGAATACATACCCACATGACCAGGCTTTCTTGTCCTTTCGGATACTCGGTGCTTATCGGTTTTCTCCCGGAAAGAAGTTCAAGGAGTACCACGCCATAAGCATAGACATCAATCTTGTCATTTACCTTGCCGTACATAAAATACTCAGGAGCCAAGTAACTGCAGCAAAGAGTATTAAAATTTTTACCGAATATAATATTGAAAACCAAGACATTTAAGGTTTAGAGATACAAACCCGAAGGTCCCTGCAACATCTGTACAGGTTACATGCGACGAGTTTGACGCTCGTTTAGCCAGCCCAAAATCTGATAACTGAAGTAGAAAAAACTGTATAATGAGGATCTGGAAACTTAGTACATATAGAACCGTGTGTACTAGAAAATAGAGGTACCTGCGGTTCGAAATCGTCAGATAACAAAACGTTTGACGATTTAACATCCCTATGGATCACATGCTGAGCATCTCGGTGGAGATAATCCAACGCCTCAGCTACACCAACAGCTACCTTATATCTTTCACTCCAACCGAATGTATTTGGATTCTTTCTATTCCCTGGTTTATGATGATAAGTTAACATTAAATTCAAGGATAGTAACACTATAGCAAGTGAAGTTTGCTATTTATTAAAACAAAAAGGCACAGTTAGAAGTTACAAGTACCATGAAGGATTTCTTCAAGACATCCTCTTGATAAAAAATCATAAACCAGCAAGAACTTGTTATTTTCAAAGCAAAATCCCAAAAGGGAAATAATATTCTTGTGGCTTAAGGAGGTAATGATCTCGATCTCCATAACGAACTCCTTCAGAACATCTTCTGATGGCTTCAAGATCTTCACAGCTACCTCCTTGCCATCAGGAAGGCAACCTCTAAAAACTTGGCTGCTTCCTCCTTTCCCAATCAAATTTTCTGGTCAAAGAGGCAGCAAATTGGAATGGGATCCGGCCATTAGAAAACAAGACTAGATTTACAAAACTTGAAGCACAAGTCATGGAAGAAACAAGACACAC
Organism: Benincasa hispida; assembly: GCF_009727055.1. Lineage (NCBI taxonomy): Eukaryota > Viridiplantae > Streptophyta > Magnoliopsida > Cucurbitales > Cucurbitaceae > Benincasa > Benincasa hispida. The sequence continues at coordinate 46,932,871 of NC_052352.1, forward strand.
CAGGTAAGAAATTCGATGTTGCTGCAAGGAGTTCACGATAATTAAATAACCTACAAGTTGATGAGTATTTCTCATGGAAACCTTCCAATTCTTTCGGTAAGGTTTCAGAATCAGAGTCGGTGGAGAGCTGAGAAGTCACTGGTTCAGAACTCACCAGAACCATAGCCCCATTTTCCCCATCAAGACACAAAGATTGCTCAGAGGTGTTAGATTTGTAATCCAAAGCAGCAGGATAAGAAGGAGACCGGCTAGGTAACCTCATTGCCCACTGAACTACAGAGATTTGCTTGGCCAACGATCTGTCTGAAGAAGCTTGTCGACCCGATTCACACGACTGATCAACATGTCGAAGCAGAGGCCAACCTGGTTTCACTTCAGGCAATTGCTTGATCAACTTAGTAATGGAGCTCGAAGCTACCTCGACTTTTTGTACTGGAACTATAGCCAAAGATTCATCAGGTTTTTCTCCGTCACCAGAAGATATCTCTGCAGATTGTTCCACAGAACTCGACTCCGATCCACAAATTGAGCAGTTCTGTTTATTAGTACTAACTAATATGGTTTTTGCTAATCCCTGATCAGAATTCTTACCAATTCCCAGATTACCTCCGTCCCTCGCCAACAGAGATCCAAAACTCTCACCGCTATGAACTTTCGGAGGGCTATCTGATGATCCATAAACTGCAGCAAGCAAATTGCTATGCCGTTGTTCCTGATTTCCTGAAAAAATTTGCATAAATCAAAATTCAACTGAAACACAAAATGACATCAAATGAAGAACGCTCATATCTTGATGAAAATAACACAAACCTTGGCAGTCCCCTGTTGCTACTGGACAGCCCTCTCGTTCGAAAATCACTTTCCCATTATGAACAGCGAGTACCCAAAAATCTTTGGGTAATTTTTTGGCGCAGTACTTAGCAACGGAAGTCGATGAACGGATTTTGTGGTGCTTACGAGCAGTCCCAACAATCACGTTAGTAGCACGATACGATTTTGCTTCACGAACTAATATTTTTCTAGCCGATTCCCCTCTGCAGATTTTGAGCTTCAGATCGACCTTCAAATTCCAGATCAAGTTTAAAGAGATTTCAATCTTAATTCATTTGCTCAACAGTCAATCAGGCGGCTAAAAACATAAAAAAGAGTAAAAACGGCGAAATGAGAAGAAGATAAAACCTGCTTCAAGTTGCAGAAACCTTCATATACAGCCAGAACAGAGTCGAACGCTTTTACAAGAGAAAGAAGCGAAGATTTCCCATCTTGATTCACAATTTCTACACAACCCATTTCACTAAATTGGTCAATCTCACTAAAACATTCAACAAAACTCGAAAATCCCACCAACCCACACCAATAATTCAACCTCTGAACTCAGGATTAAACTCACCATCGTTGCCAAGAACATGAAGAGCGATCACAAGGTCACCAGGCTGAGCAACCTTAACCAAAGCCCAAGTAAGCAACTCCCTACTATGGGAGTCCAATTTCATGCCCACCAGCACAGTTCGGCCGGAATCAACTCGGAGTGACTCGCCGGCGACCCCATTTTGGAGGAATTTCATCTTGTGGGTCGAAATTGAGCCAGGATTCTGTGAACTTGTCAGTCAAGTTCCGTCGAGATTGTGGTGTTCGTGAACTTGCCGGTGGGAAAAGACCATTTTCTGGTTATTATAATTTATACGATCAAAAGCATCGGGAAAGAAAGAGGGAGAGAGACGGGTTTGGGGGTAAAGCGTGCGTTCGTTTGTTCGCTTTTCAAGCTCGCAAACCAGCCGAGAAAATGACTTAAAAAGAAATTAATAATAAAATACAAACATTTGAATCCAAATGAGAAATGTTCTACTGTATCCGTTCCCATTTTAGTTAAAGTTAAGCTAATCATGTAAAATGTGATTCAACCACAAGGACTCTTTCATGGATTTTACTATGTTTTTTTTTCTTTTTTTTTTTTTTCCAACTTTTGACCTAGGTTCATCTTTTAGGGTTAGAATATGATTTTTTTTTCTTATGGGGAAGAAGTTAGGATTTAATCTCGTTAATTTAAGACATCATTTGGTAATCATCTGATTTTTAGTTTTAGTTTTTTAAAAATAAAAAACGAAATGAATATCAAACTAGACCTATAAAGATTAGATGACATTTGACTTATTTGAGCCAAATTCCCTCTCTTAGAATTTTTTTTTTTTTTTTTTTTTTTTTTTTTTTTGGCCTTTAACCTACTCAAGTCTAAATTCAATCATAACAATTTTAATCTTAATTTTAAACGTGAAAAAAGGTTTGGTTAATTTTTTATCTTCTTATAGGTTTTTGTATGAAAGTTTATAAAATACATTAGTCATATTTAGGAGTGATTTTAACATTATTAAAGTCATTTTTGTCATATTCAGAATCACACTCTAACATACCTTTAACTACTCGAATTAATTTAATATCTAATGTTACATTTTTAAATGTAATTCTTATATCATACAAGTTGGTTTTAAATTACTAAAAATGTGTTTTAGAATAATTTAAAAAATTGACAAAAGTGGATTTAACTATTTCATAACTATTTTCGAATATGTTCCTTGTATGCATGCTTTCAATGGCTTATCAAACATATGTATGGTACAAATTTGATAAAATTTCAAAGAAAAGAATATTAGAACCATTTTTTTTTAATTAAATGTTGTGAGTTATGATAAGGTTATTCAATAGCTAATTTTTTGCAAAATATAATATTTGTCGATGAGTGAATTTAAAAAGATTTTATGTTACCTTTTATTAAAAAATAGTGTGTAAATTTCAAACAAAAAGAATTTATTAGGTGAATTAGCAGAAGTAGAATAATTTTTTTTAAAGAAAAATGGAACAAAATTAGAAAATTGCAATAAAGTGAAAATGAATATATGGTAACAAATTTAAAGATAAACCTCAACTTTTCGATTTGAAATTTAAATTATTGAAATGAACTTTTAAGTGATTAAAGGTGTACTTGAACAAAGAATAAGGAAAAAAAATTAGAAAAAATTATCCTTTCGTTCCTTACCTTAAGTTTTGAAGAATATATATATTTGGTACATGAATTTTAAAAATATACCTTTTTAGTCCTCAAGTTTATAAGAATAAATCTATTTAGTCTCTAAATTTTCAAAATGTAACTTTTTAGTTCATGAGTTTTTAAAAATATATTTAAAAAATCTCTCAAATAACTTTATACTATTATTTTAAATAATTATATGACATTTTAAATTAGAAAAATGACTTTTAAAAAATTACATCTTCTTTAAAAACTATTTTTGACTAACTTTAAATTAGTATAATTATTTTAAAAAAATAAAAAAAATACTTTAAGAACCTTTTAAATTTATTTTTAAAAACTTAAGGATAAAAAATGTAAAATTTTAAAATTTAGAAACCAAATAGGTCTATTATTATAAATTTGGAACTAAAAATATATATTTTTAAAATTTAGAGGTCAAACACACGTATCATTTCAAAATATATCTAAAAAATGTAATTTTTCAAAAAAAAAAAAAAAAAACTATAATATATAATTTAGCTTAAAAGGTATTTAATAATTTGTTGTGTCCCATGATCATGATGCCCATCTCACTCATTTATTATACCAACTCAATTTTCCCAATAAATACATAATCATATTTATTTCAAATCATAATTTTTTTTTATTTAGCATATATATTGTTTTCAATTAATAATATATATATTTATATATTTAATTTTGAAATTAGGAACATAGGAAGCGACCGGAGGCCCATCTGGTAACAGTGGGGCCGTCGCTTCCAATAAATTCCACCGACCGCCGCCATATTTTCGCTTCGAAAAGCTAAATATATCATCTCAAGCAATTAAAAACCAAATATTTTTTTCCCTTTCAATGAGTAAAGGTCAATAATATTTTAATATAAACAAAACATTAAACAATAATTACAAAAACTCTTTTTTGTTTGCAAAATTGAGAGCACGACGAAACTATGGATATGGAAAAAAAAAATATAACATAATAATATATAAATATAATAATAAATAAATAAAATTATGAAAATTGGAGTAGAATTTTGAAGTTGATTTCTCACCAATATGTGTTATTTCAAGATCTACCAAATATCATTATTTATAGACAAAGTGACAAGTAGAATGTGGTACACTTTGGACATTATGCATAAGTGGTTGAATGACACACGGACAACATATGTAGTAATAAAAAATGACATTTGGCATTGGACATTATGCATAGGCATCTAACTCCGATTTATAATATTTATAATACTCTCCCTTAGATGTCCATTATAAATATATGAAATATGTCTCGTTAAAACCTCAATAGGAAAAAACTCAATAGGAAAAACCTGAATGGAAAAAAAAATCCTAGTGAAGAAAAAAGAGTACCTATTTCATATAATCTAATAATCCTAAAAGAATATAATATGACTTCCACTTATGGAAACATCACTTGAGATCTTTGAATCGCCGCATTCTAATGTTGTGCATCAATTTCTAAGGTTGCGGTACGTAATGCCTTTGTAAATAAGTTGGTCAAGTTATATTTCGAACAAATTTGTTGTATAGTGATGTCACCATTTTCTTCGAGATCATGAGTGTAGAAAAGTTTTGGTGAAATATGCTTTGTTTTATCTCTTTTAATATATCCTTCTTTGATTTCGGTTATACATGTTGTGTTGTTTTCATATAATATCGTTGAAAGATTTTTATTAAAAGACAAGCCACATGTTACACGAACGTGTTGAGTTATTGATCTTAACCATACACGTTCTCGACTAGCCTCATGAATTACAAGAATTTCAGCATCATTTTAGGAAGCGGTTGTTATGGTCTGTTTCATTGATCGCCATGATATAGCAGTTCCTCCACATGTGAATAGAGAACATGTTTGAGATCTAGCTTTGTGTGGATCGGATAAATATCCAGAATTTACATTACCAACTAGATCAAAATTTGATTTATTTGAATAAAACAAATCCACATCGATCGTTGCTTGGAGATAATGAAGTATATGCTTAATTCCATTATAATGTCTTTTTGTTAGAGAAGAACTATATCTAGCTAATAAATTTATAGAAAATACAATATTTGGTCTTGTATTATAACAAGATACATAAGTGCACTAATAGCACTAAGATATGGTACTTCAAGACCAATAAGTTCTTCATTATAATCTCGAGGTCGAAATATATCTTTTTTCACATCAAGTGAACGAACTTCCATTATGGATGTGTTTTGTCCATATAAAATATTTTCAAAACTTCTTCTATATAAATTGACAGATGAATAAATATCCATCTGCTAAATGCTCAATTTGTAAGCTAAGGTAAAATTTTATTTTTCCGAGATCATTCATCTCAAATTCTTTCTTAAGACATTCTATTGCCTTTGAAAGCTCTTCAGGAGTCCCAACTATATTTCAGTCATCAACATATACAGTTATAATAACAAATCTTGATTGTGATTTCTTGATAAAACCACACAGACATATTGGATTATTTTGATATCCTTCTTTCTGAAGAAACTCTTAACCAAGAGTACCTATGAGCGGAAGCGGATCTTTCTAATTCATTGTGACAGAATTACCACATATACATTCAAACATACTAATATGCATTCATAATGCTAAAGAGATCAAGAGATCATACCAGTTGAAGATTTCTTCTTCACAGCGAGTCTAAAACCCAACCGTCTACCTCGAACAATCACCACTCAAACATAAGGAAATGGAGATGAAACCTTCCCGCAAAGCCCTCAATATTCTTGGAGTGAGAATTTAGAGTGTGGGTTTTGTTCGGATTTGATAGAGGGAAGGAGGAAGAGAAACCGTACACAACGATGAAGCAAGTGGGAGATGAGGTCATCTATCGCATAGACAAGATGCTTGATTGTTTAGGTGAAGTATACGATCGTGTAGGAAAAAATAAGCGATCGTCTAAACGATCATGTAGGAAAAGGGTGAGCGATCGTCTAAACGATCGTGTAGGAAAAACAAAGTCATCGTCTATACGATCGTTTAGTAAATATCGGGAGCTAAACAATCGCTTAGGAAAATGTAAACGATCATTTAGTAAATAACGCGCGAAGGTGTAATCGGTAAGCAAACGCTTAGCAATATCGTATATGTAAGCGATCATGCAGGCACTATCGTATAGGCACTGATTTTCTAAGCAATGACACACTCTTTAACACAATGTCTGCACATCTCATGATGAACACACCATTAGCTATTTATCCATCTCAAAGTGATCTTTCAATACACTCATCCGTTATTTAGAACAGAAGAGACGTCGTCCCATTTCCTTTATAACCGTCTAATGAATATGATCTCATCATATTCGTAACATATAAATTATATCATATATCCATTATAATATTTTCCTCCACTAAATATAAATCATATTTATATCCAATTTCCTCCAAATTAATGTATCTCATACATAAAACTAATTATATCATATTTAATTAACTCGTTCAATTATATCATATATAACTGAACTCCCTCTTGTCAATTTGAACAATTCAAATTGACCCAAAAACTGACTCTCAATTTGTATCCAAGCTACCAAAGGGACCTTATGGACCTATGGCTCGAAGCTCCAACAGTACGCGAATAACTGACTAAACTCTTTAGTCACGATATCAACCATTCATTAACTGTCAGGCATTCCACTAAAAACCGATAGTTGAACTCTTCTTGCCATAGATATATTTTTACGTCCATTGGATATAACCAATCATCAGTACGATGACCCTTCACAGATGCTCGTAATTACAACAGGCCAATTTACTGTTTTGCCCCTGTAATTACATCTTCCTTCTTAAGTACCACTGATCCCTCTAATGAACAATACAACATAGTTCTACTATGTGTGAACACCTCTCGAGCCATAAGAAGGCGTGTGGCGCCACATCGTTCAAACCTCGGGGATCAGCCCTTAAGAGAGCAATCTATCTACTTACCCCTACTTTGAGGAAGGAGTGAACTTCATCTTGTGAAGCTGAGTTTCCAGCTCCCAAATCAGACGAATCCCCAAAATGGTAGGTTTGAGTTGGAGCTCTGGCCACTTACACTCATACAATTCAAAGAACCGCCCTCAATGGTAGGAGTTCCTAACTCACTCAGGATTTAGGTCATGTTACCTATGGTCATTCTAGTGAAGTGAAGTCTCAATCATGAACAGAGTTATATGACAAGACATTAACACTTCGAGGTCAGGTCTTATACAAACTCTTTGTATAGGACGTCCTCGTTCGCATGTCTACTACACAAATGATTAGGATCAGACCATCCATGACAAGTCACAACATTTGTAACAATTCCACAAAGCGGGCCGCGTCCGTAGTGTTACCAGGATAAGGTTTCCCTCCTATATCCATATACTACAGACTATTTTGGTTGTCATTTAAGACATGATTCACTAGTATGTCACTACATACATGTTTAAGTTACATAAAGACAACCAGAGATATTAAGTTTATTGGTTTGTTTTACCTCATCTAAATCTACAAAGTCAAGAAGTGAAGTAAATATCATATATATTATACATCACAAGTGTTCGTAGAAAGTTGTTTACAAACTACAGGACAGGAGACTTTAGGGTACAAACCCCAACACTTTCAAAAAATGTTCATTTAGGCGATTGTACCACATCCGTCCTGATTGTTTCAATCCATATAGTAATTTGTTGACTTTATTGGATACAATTCTCAGGAATTTGATTTATATATTTCACGTACCTTAAATCCTTTTGAGATTCTCATATAAATATCATCATCAAGAGATCTATATAAATATGTAGTGACTACATTCATTAGATGCTTATACAGACTTTCATACACAGTCAGACGAATTAAATCTTAGTGAAATTGTCCACTACGAAAGAATATGTCTCTTCATAATCAATACCAGATCTTTGTAAAAAATCTTGTGCAACTAGTCTTACATTATATCTTGTGACCTCATTATTTTTCATTTCTTTTTCTCACAAATATCCATTTGTATCTCATAGGTTGGATACTTTCTGGTGTTTGAACTATTGGACCAAAAACTTGACGTTTTAAAAGTGAGTTTAATTATGCCTTGATTGTTTCTTTCTACTGAAGCCAATTTTTTCTATGTTCGCATTCTTCAACAGATTTTGGTTCATGATCCTCATTTTCAAATAAAATATCAAGAGCAAAATTATATGCAAAAATGTTGTCAATAACTACATTAGTTTGATTCCATCTTCTTCTTGTCATGATATAGTTTATTAAAATCTCATTATTATTTTTAGGTATTTCATCTTCCTCACTAGCCATATCAAGGATTTCTTCATGGGTATTTACATCCTCAACCAAGTCTTTTTTACTATTAATTATTCTTATTTTTCGATATTTAGAACCCACTGGTCTACCACGCTTCTAACATGGTCCAGATTCATTAGTGACAACTTATTGTGTTGGGATATCAATTTTTAATGGAACAATTGCAGCTGGTATATGTGACTTAGTTACTTTCTTTACATCTATAAATGCATCTAGTAATTGATTTGCTATATTTTTCAAATGAATTATCTTCCGAACTTCAAGTTCACATTGATCTGTACGAGGATCTAAATGAGATAATAACAATGCATTCCATGTAATTTCTTTTTCCAACTTCTTAATTCTCCCCCTAATGTTGGAAAATTTGTCTCATTAAAATCACAATCAACAAATCGTGCAATAAATACATCACTTGTCACGGGTTCAAGATATTTGATAATTTTTTAGGAATCATATCCAACATATATTTCTAAATTTCTTTGAGGATTCATCTTAGTACGTTGTGGTGGAGCAATTGGAACATATACTGCATATCCAAAAATTCTCAAATGGGAAATATCTGGTTCATGTCCATAAGCTAATTGTAATGCGAGTACTTTTGATAAGCTACTAGTCTAATGCATACAAGTGACGTTGCATGCAAAATAGCATGTCCTCATACAGATGTAGGAAGCTTAACTCTCATAAACAATGGTCTTGCAATTAACAGCAAATATTTTATAAATGATACTGCTAAATCATTTTGTGTATGAACATGAGTTACAAGATGTTCAACACTTATCCCAATTGACATACAATAATTATCAAAAGCTTGAGATTTAAATTCATCAGCGTTATCAAGACAAATGGTCTTAATCATATAATCAGGAAATTGTGTTCTTAACTTAATTATTTGAGCAAGTAATCTTGCAAATGCAAGATTTTGACTTGATAACAAGCATATAACCATCTGTTGGATGTGTCTATTAATACCATAAAAAATCTAAATGGTTCACTTGGTGGGTCAATTCGTTCTAAAAATGCAGGTGATTCAATCCCCACTTTGACTAGTGATGGTCTAATGATTAATTTGCCTTGAGAGCAAGCATCACATGATCATTCATTAGATTGAAGAATCTTTTGGCTCTTCAATGGGTGTTCTTTTGAATTGTAAATAATTTTTCTCATCATTATAGACCCTAGATGACCTAATTTGTCATGCCGAATTGTAAATATATTTGGATTCATGAACTTCAGGTTCATTGTTGTATATGTTTCAATTACTCGTATATGAGTATAATATAATCCAGAAGATAAAGCAAGCAACTTTTCCAGTATACATTTTTTTCATTTGAGACAATAGAGATAATATATAGATACTCCACATTATTCTTACTATCAGTGTCAATATGATAACCATTTCAACGTATATCTTTACAACTTAAAATATTTCTCTTCGATTGACTAGGGTACAATGCATTACCAATTGTAAATTTGTTCATCTAGGAAAAATAATATTTGCTTTTCCAAACCCTTCAATTAGGTTTTAGAACCTGATGATGTAATTTTGCTTCCAGCCATGTCAGTTTGGAAAAATATTTTTTACTTGTAAGCATTGCATGTGTAATTACACTATCTGCTAGACATAGATCTTATTTACTCATTTTTTAATCACCTAACATATGAAAATTATCCATGTTTCTTCATTAAAAGAAAATAATTACAATAAGAAAAACAACATTTGGAATATTCAAAGGTTAACACTTACTAAAAAACGTGAAGATAGATGAGAGAAAACAACAACATTAAGTCTAAATATTCTCAAAGTCAAAAGAAGCACTTAATATTCCATCAACTGTGTCAATCTTCTCTTCAGAAGATTCAAAGAAGTCCATCACATCCATGGGTCAAATATATCATTATCCTGATATGCAAAATTTGCTTCTATATTTTTCTCTTTTTCCTTCCGGGAGGCTTGATAGAGATCAACTAAGTGTTTTGACTTACGACAAGTACATGATCAGTGCTCAGTCATTCCACATCAGAAGCATTTATTTTCAACACTCTTTGAACTCTTATCTTGTGGAGTTTTTCCTTTGTGATCACTATTTTGCATGTTTCTTTTGAAATTTGAATGATTAGAACGACCACCACGAAAATAATAATTATTTCTTCCTCTATCACGGTTACAACCTCGACCTTGACCATGATTATTAACATTCACAGCATTCACTTCAGGGAATAGTATTGTTTCAGTTGGTCGAGATTTGTTGTTCTTCATCAATAATTCGTTATTCTGTTCAGCTACGAGAAGACATGAAATTAGTTCATAATATTGTTTTAAACCTTTCTCTCGATATTATTGCTGCAGGAATATATATGAGACATGAAATGCAGAAAATGTCATCCCTAATATATCAACATTGATAATTTTCTCTCTGTATAACAACAATTTTGAACGCATTTTAAATAATACCGAATTGTAATCACTCACTGATTTAAAATCTTGGTATCCTTAAATGCATCCACTCATAACGAGTTTTAGGAATAATAACTGTTTTTTTATTATCATACTTTTTTTTCAAATTTTTCTACAAGATAAAAGGATTTTTTATTGTAAGATACTCTATTTTCAATCCCTCGGAAAATGATGATGAAGGAAAATCATAACTTTTGCTTTGTCCTGACTGGATATCGTACTTCCTTCTTTAATTGTTTCTCCCAAGTTTATAGCATCTAGATGGATTTCGGCATCGAACACCCATGACAAATAATTATTGTCATTAATGTCAAGGGCTAGGAATTCTAATTTCATAAGGTTTGTCATGACAACACTATCACAAAACATTGTATATATATTATAAATTAAACATGTACTAAATATGAAAATTTTGAAAATTTTAATTTATTAATTATAATAAAGAGAAAAAATTGACCTACCTTAAATAAGGGAAGCGACAAGAGCTCGTGCTGATAATGTGTTGTGAAATTGAGGAGCACAATGGGAACATATATATGGAGAAAATATTATATAATAGTATATAAATATAATAATACATAAATAAATGAAATATAAAATAAAATAAAATAACTAAAATTAGGAAAATTTGATAATATGAAAAATTGAGTGGAATTTTGAAATGTATTTCTCAACATTATGTGTTATTTCAAGATCTATCAAATGCCACTATTTATAACTAAAGTGGTAAGTAGGATGTGGTACACTTTGGACACTATGCATTAGTGGTTGAATGACACATGGACAACATATGTAGTAATGAAAAAAATGACATTACACATTGGACACTAAGCATGAGTATCTAACACCTATTTATAATATTTATAATATTCTTACTTTTTAGTGATCTAAAAAATTAATATATGTGCACATATATTTAATATATTCGAATTTATTGTCTAAAAATTGTCTAGTCTATTTTCTTCAGGGCTACCTTAAAAGGCATCTAAAAAGCAATTGAAGCATGCCCACATTTTATATTGATAGAGGTATATTCATTGATTTGGTGGAAGTTGCAAAAAGGAAAGGACATAATATATGAATGAATAATTAAAGGTTCCTACTGACTAATTGAAAGTGTCACTCTGATCGCGAACAACCTCGCCCGACATGCACATCATTTTAAATAGTCCAAGACTTGGATTCTAAAACTTTTAGGAGGCATTTAGACCTCTAACTTCAAATAGGTGGTATGTTTGGATTCTAATGATAATAATTGATGGTTTCAACTATTATAACCTACAATATCACTATTTTAAATCTCTATTCATTATAGTTCACTACAACAAATATTCCTTTTAGTAGCATATGACCATAGCGTTTTTAAAAAAACAAAGAAAAAAAGGCGAGGAATGGCGCACAAATTTCCTCTACCAAAAAATTTACGCTTTTTTACATTTTCACTCACTCACAGCCTTCTTTCTCCACATCTCTGATTCTCTCTTCATCTATCCATTCTCTCTCAAGTTTTCTGCTGCTTCATCATCTCCAAACTCTTGCTTCATCCTTCCATTGTCTCCATCTATCTTATGAATGTTAGCGCCTCTCCATATCTTTACACCCCTCTTCTCGTTCTATGAAATTCGAGCATACCGATTCAAGGATATGAAGTTGGATCCGAAGTTCAAGCATCCAAAGATGTGAGGTAAATAACTAGTTTTTAGAAATTTTAGGTTTATTATAAGCAATTACCACGATAGTGTTCAAGCATCTGAAAAATTTTCCCTCTCAAGATCTACATACATTTTATTCTAATCAAGTTTGAGCACCTTGATTCTTGTTCTCCATCTATTTCCAACATTTGAAGCATTTTGTGAGGTAAAACATCATCTTTCTTCCTCTTTGTTATGAATTTTTTTTTTTTAGATGTTTTGGAAATTGTATGTTGTTTGGTTTGATTTTCTAGGTATAAGATTGAAATTTTAAATAATTGGATTTTGATGTTGTTTGGTAATGGAACTTATTCTTGAATTTGATTTACCAATAGACTGTCTTTATTCTTTCATGGGTACCTCTGCTTTCCTCTTTCTCTCAATTCTATTAAGGAGTTTGATGTAATTATAGAGGCAAAACGGTAAATTGGTTCGACTATACATACGAGCGATTTGTGAAGGGTTATCGTACTGTTGATCGATTATATCCAATGGATACAAAAATATATCTATAGTGCGAAAAGTGCAGCTTTCGATCTTTAGTGGAATGCCCGACAGTTAATGAATGATGGATATCGTGATTAAAGAGTTTAGTCAGTTATTCACGTACCGTTGGAGCTTCAAGCTACATGTCCATAAGGTCCCCTTAGTAGCTTAATGAATTCATATTGAAAATCAGTTTTTGGGTTAGTTTGAAGTGTTCAAATTAACAAGAGAAAATTTGATTATATATGATATCATTAAATTGCATCAATTATATGAGATATAATTACTTAATGTATTAGATACATTAATTAGAGGATTTATTATTAAATTCTATAAAGGAAAAAAAGAACTATGGTTTATATATTGCATGAGATATGATATTAAAACTATAGGTTATGAATATATTATTTATTTGTAATTAAATCAATTATGAGATACTTGTTTCGATTTTTTCTCCCAATATCCAACTTAGTGGGTTGTGATCAGTTATGTAACTGATGAATAAAATGAAAATCGTTTTCATTTTTTCACTATGCGATCATTAAGCGATTGATAATCGGATGCACAAGAGAAATAGTTATACGATAGCTTGAAAGCATAAACGATCGTGCAACGAGTTTGATATACGATAGACACTTGTTTTCTAAACGATCGAGTACTCAGTCTATACGATAGACTTTAGTCATATCCACTTACTCGATTGTCTATACAAACTGTCAATTTCTCTTACCCTCTACCAAATCCATACAGAGCCCATAACTCATGGATTCTCACATTGAGAATACCGAGGTAGCCTTCTGGTGGTGCCTGCTTACTGTTCGAGGGTCAAAGGTTATTTGTTCTTGTTCGAGGAAATTGCTAAGCCGTGACGTTCGTGTTCGTGAACGATCATGCTGTTAGATCGAGGGAACGAGAAGAAAATGTCTTCAAGGGTAAGTTCTTTTGATCCTTGGTATTTTCCTTTTGAAGCATGCTGTAATTTAGAGTTTATGCATAACCATTACTGTTTCATTTGTAAATGTGTATGTTCTGTCACAATGGGGTTTGGAATGATCTCGCTTCCACTCACTAGCATCTTTGATAAGAGTACCTTCAATTGGTATCAGAACTAAGTTGTTCTAATAGTCCAAATTCCATTGATGCATCAAATTACATTTACGGTCTTAACGGGTTTTATGTAGTTTGTAATACGTTTAAACGTTAGATGTAGTTATGGATGTGAGTCGATGGATCTTTCGGGATGGTTGCCTCTGTTTATTAAAGCTTTCTTTACATTTCAAGTTTATTTGTTAGGGCCCCTATGTTTTTGGGCATAATGACAATGTTATCCAGTCTGTATTCAAAGTGTTTGAATTTGTAAGAGTCGTTTGTGAAGAAGCCTCAGAGCATAAAGATGTCGTTCTCATCGAGGAAGAAGAACAAGGGTTGGTTGTGTCGTGTAGCCCAAGCTAAACGATCATTTAGATTTGACTATGCGATCATGTAGAAAAGTTCTACTCGATCGTGTAGTATTTGCTAAACGATTGCATGGCTGATGCTAAGTGATTGAGTAAAGGGTTTACTCAGTCGTGTTGCGTTGGCTACTCGATCGTGTAGATGCTGAGGTAAACGATCATTGAGGTTTTAATACTCGTCGCATGGTAAGCGCGCACACTAAATGATTGAGTAAGCCATCATCCGTCATTGCATAGCCACTGGCTACTCGATCACTTGGTATACGATAGTTGATGCTTGCTCCACGATCGTTTAGACGATCATGCTTCACCGCATAGTTTTCATCTACTCGATGTTTAGTCATGTGTTACACGATGTGCGTTGCACGATCGCATGGCCTTCATGCTTCATCACATAGTTATAGGCATATGATCCATGCTACACAATTGTTTATTCTCGTTCAACGTCACTATACAATCACAAGGAGCTGTTATACGATCAAAGAAACGATGCTTCACTCGGGCGATTCAAGACCCAGTTCGCTTGTTTGAACCGGTTGGCTCGTTATTTTGTAATAGATAGCTTTATTTCTTCCAATTTTTTAGGCTAATCATCACGGTCCATTGATTCTTGATGAATGTACATGTGATGTATGTTTATTTTATATGTCATAAAGTATGCCATATAGTTTTAAAACCTACCATAGGTTATGCATTTGTCATGCATCATCTCTATATTATAAGAGTTATGTTATAGTAACTTGCATGACTAAATTACTTTAAAGCATGATCATGCACCATATAATATAAGAGTCATAATATATGCATGCATTAAGTATATCCATGCATCATCTTTATATTATATGTGTTATAGTATAAGGGTGTATGAAAGCATGTATGCTTGGTTCATTATAAGTTATATAAGTGTTATATATAGTAATAAATGAACATTGCATGAGGCATGACACATGGGTTAACTTATAAAAGTTATAAATACCTAGTCTAGCTTAGCAATGTAGATGGTTTTACTTGTTTCCTTTTATAAGAGTTATAATGGAAATTAGAACTAAAATCAATAAGAAAGACATGCATTCAAACTTAGGTTTAATCAGGTTTTAAAAGAGTTTTAAAATTTGATTGAGATAGACCTAAGATCACGGTTCTAATGAGATTAGAAATGTAAGTTTAATCTTTTAATCGGTTTAATAGGATTAAATTGACTAATAAAAGATTGAATATGTACCAAATCTATCTATAAGAGACATTTTGTCTAAGGCGGGTTCTGTCTAGGCTGGGTATTTAAGCTGACGGAAACGGAACACCCCTACCTGGGAACCTACCTAGAAAGGTGAATTAGATAAATTTGTTGCATGCATGCAAATTTGATGATAGTCTGTTAAAGTGTTTAATAAGACTTGATTCGAACTTGTTTAATTATAAAAAGCAAGGGTCGTTCGACCTCGTGGCACGCTTGGAGTGTCCCCTAAAGGATGGTGTTTGGGTAAGTCAATACCAAGTTGAACAGAGAGAATGTTCATAGTAAGTGGGAGCGGGACGTGTGACAACATATCCATGATCTCTGTCATTAGGTTGGATAACGTTTTATACATCGCCTTGAGGCACCCTGGGAGTTTCCCCCTAAAGGATGACAGTTTTGCACGACTCTTTATCTGATCTCCTGAAAAGGATAACGTTGCTTTAGTCTCTTGTCCTAATCTGCTTTTCCCTATGGTGGGCGCATTAGGATAAGACTCTAGGGCCTAAAATGAGGAGTTACACTTACACAGAATTGTTAAATGTTAACAAATTCTAGGCCAAAAAAATGGTGACTGTTAGAGTCAGTTGCAAATGTTGTTTCTGTCTAATGGTTGAGAATGTCTCATCCTAGTGAAAGGGCACTTGATCACCCCACCGGTGACTTTTGTCCTGCCTCGCTGGGGCATCAATGCAAAATAGATGTCTTTTCACTTAGGGTACAATAAAACTATTTTGCTAAAACCTAAAATTGGTATTGAAAGTAGTAATGCAAATAGACTTATTAAGTTTGTTCATGTTTTTCAGTAACTTTTAAATTATGGCAACCACGACATTCACTTTACTAGCCACCGACAATCTAACTGGCGAAAACTACTCTAGTTGGAAAAACTCAATACTTAAAATATTAATGATCAATGATCTACGATTCCTCCTTATGGAGAAGTTTCCTCCTATTCCACCTCCTACTGCTGCTCAAAACGTTCGAGAGGCGTATGAGCGATAGACACGGGCGAACGAGAAGGCCCGAGCGTACATCTTGGCCAGCATAAATGATGTCTTGGCCAAGAAGAATGAGCCCATGGTCACTACACGTGAGATCATGGAATCCTTGAAAGGAATGTTTGGACAACTGTCCGGGCAGCTCAAGCATGAAGCTCTAAAGAACATCTTCTACTCCAAAATGAAGGAAGGTACATTTGTCCGATAACATGTTATAAACATGATGGTCCACTTTAATGTGGCAGAGATGAACGGGGCCTGCATCAATAAGGGAAGCCAAGTTATCATTATTCTGCAAACGTTGCCAAAAAGATTTTTGCACTTTGTAAGCAACACTATTCTGAATCGGGTTGATTACACCCTTACAACTCTCCTCAACGAGTTGCAAACGTTCCAATCTGTGCTGAAAAGAAAGGAGAAGACAGTTGGTGAGGAAAATGTTGCTTCATCATCTAAAAAGTTCCACCGAGGTTCGACTTCAGGAACTAAGTCTGCACCTTCTACTTCCAACACTAACAAGTGGAAGAAGAAGAAGAGTCATAAGGGGAAAGGGAAGGACTGGCTAACCTACAACCTGCCGCACAGTGGGGTAGGTAACCAGCATCAGTTGAAAAAGGAAAATGTTTTCATTGCAACTAAGATGGGCATTGGAAGTGGAACTACCCACGTTGACTAAAGAAGAGGAAGAAGGAAAAGGCCAAGGCTAGACAAGATAAATGTGATTTATTGGTTCTGGAAACTTGTTTAGTGAAGAATGATTATTCTTTTTGGATTATAGACTCTGGGACCACTAATCATGTTTGTTCTTCTTTTCAAGGGATTAGATCCTGGCTACAGCTTGAGGATGGTGAGATGACGATGCGAGTTGGCACTGGACATGTCATCTCAGTTGTGGTAGTGAGAGGCCTCCAGTTAACTTTACATAATAGATTTCTCATTTTACATGATATATATGTTGTTCTCGAGTTAGAGAGGAACTTAATTTCTATGAAGTGTTTGCTTGAATGTTAATATACTCTCAACTTTTCAATGAATAAAATGTTTATTCTGAAAGATGGTGTTGAGATATGTTCAGCTTTACTGGAAAATAATTTGTATGTGCTAAGACCGTTAGCAACAAATTCTCTCCAAAACACAAAAATGTTTAAAACTTTCGTAACTCAAAATAAATGACTTAAACTTTCTCCTAAAAAAATGCCCAATTTTTGCACCTTCGATTAGGGCACATCAATCTCAATAGGATTGAGAGATTGATGAATAATGGACTTCTAAACGAGTTAGAGGAAAATTCTTTACATGTGTGCGAGTCATGCCTTGAAGAAAAGATAACTAAAATACCTTTTTCTAGAAAAGCTTATCGAGCCAAAGTGTCCCTAGAGTTAGTACATTCAGATCTTTGTGGTCCGATGAATGTGCAAGCCAGGGGAGGTTACGAGTACTTCATCACTTTTACTGATGATTACTCAAGGTATGGGTATGTTTATTTGATGCAATATAAGTCAGAATCCTTTGAAAAGTTCAAAGAGTTCAAGGCTGAGGTTGAAAACGCATTAGATAAACGAATTAAGACACTTCGATCTGATCGAGGTGGAGAGTTTTTGGATTATGAGTTCCAGAACTATTTGATAGAACATGGAATCGTTTCCCAACTCTCAGTACCTTGTACACCTCACTAAAATGGTGTATCGGAGAGGAGAAATAGAACCCTGTTGGACATGGTTCGATCGATGATGATTTATGCTTTCTTATCGAACTTGTTTTGGATTTTTGCAGTAAAGACTGCAGCCTATATCCTCAACTGTTTGCCTTCCAAGAGTGTTGCCATAACACCTTTGGAGTTGTGGAACGGGCGTAAAGCTAGTTTGCGTCACTTCCGCATTTGGGGTTGCCCAACACATGTGCTTGAGGTTAATCCTAAGAAATTGGAACCAAGTTCGAGGTTTGTGCCTATTTCTAGGCTACCCCAAAATGACACGAGGGGGTTACTTTTATGATCCTAAGGAAAAAAAGGTGTTCATGTAGAAAAACACTACCTTCCTTGAGGAGGATCATATAAGGAAACACAGTCCGAGAAGTAAAATTGTATTGAGTGAACTTTCCAAATACACCACTGAAACTTCAACAAGAGTTGTTGAAGGGTCTGCTACATCAACAAGAGTTGTTGATGGAAGTTCATCTAGTAGGTCAAATCCACCTCAAGAGTTGAAGGAACCTCAACATAGTGGGAGGGTTGCAAACCGACCTGTTTGTTATATGGGTTTAACTGAAATCCTGGCTATGGTAGCCGATGGCGAGGTTGAGGATCTTTTGTCTAATAAGAAGGCAATAGAGGATATTGATAGAGATGAATGGGTCAAAGCCATGAATCTCGAGATGGAGTCTATGTACTTCAACTCAATATAGGATATTGTAGATCAACTTGATGAGGTTATACCTGTAGGTTGCAAATGGATCTATAAGAGGAAATGGGGTACTGATGGGAAGGTGCAAACCTTCAAGGCTAGACTTGTGGCAAAGGGTTATACCTAGATGGAGGTAGTTGACTATGAGGAGACTTTCTCATCTGTTGCCATGCCTAAGTCTATCTGTATCCTCTTGTTCATTTCCTCATATTATGACTATGAGATATAGCAAATAGATATCAAGACTGCCTTTCTAAATGGTAATCTTGAGGAGACCATTTATATGGTGCAACCCGAGGCATTCATATCCCAAGGTCAGGAACAAAAGGTTTGCAAAAACTGAATAGGTCCATTATGGGCTGAAACAAGTTTGATACTGTGATCAAATCTTACGGTTTTGACCAAAACGTTGAGCTTTGTGTCTACAAGAAAATCATCAACAGTTCGATAGTTTTCCTAGATTTATATGTAGATGATATCCTACTTATTGAGAATGATGTAGGTTTGCTAACTTCAGTTAAGAAATAGCTAGTGACCCAATTCCAAATGAAAGATTTGAAAGAGGCTCAATTTGTTCTTGGGATTCAGATCTTCCGGGATCGAAAGAACAAAGTTCTAGAACTGTCTCAAGCATCATACATTGATAAGATGTTGATCAAGTACTCGATGTAGAACTCCAAAAAGGGACTTTTACCTTTTCTTCATGGAGTTACATTGTCTGAGGAGAAATGTCCTAAGACACCTCAAGAGGTTGAGGAAATGAAACGGGTCCCCTTTGCACCTGCCATTGGCAGTTTGATGTACGCGATGTTATGTACTAAACCTGACATCTGCTACGTTGTGGGGATAGTCAATAGATATCAGTCTAATCCAGGACAGGGTCACTGGACTGCTGTTAAGAATATCTTCAATTATCTTCGGAGAACGAGGGACTACATGCTTGTGTATAGTTCTAAGGATTTGATCCTTACAGGATACACAAACTATAATTTTCAGACTGATAAGGATTCTCGAAAATCCACTTTAAGATCAATGTTCAATCTTAACGGATGGGTTGTAATGTGACGAATCACTAAGTAGGGGTGCGTCGCTAACTCCACTATGGAGGCCAAATATGTAGTGGCTTGTGAAGCTGCTAAGAAGGCCTTTTGGCTTAGGAAGTCCTGACTGATCTGGATTCCAGATATGTCTAGCCTCATCACCCTTTATTGTAATAATAGTGGTGCTATGGCAAATTCCAAAAAGCCTAGGATTCACAAGCGCGGCAAGCATATCAAGCGCAAATACCATTTCATTAGAGAGATTGTGCATAAGGGGACGTGATTGTCATGAAGATGGCTTTGGAGCACAATGTTGTTGATTTGTTTACGAAGGCTCTCACTGCTACAGTGTTTGAGGGTTACCTTCAAAGCATGGGTCTACAGGACCATTCGCGGGTAAACTAGGACAAGTGGAAGTATTGTTATACTGGGCCTTTATGCCCTAGTTTATTGTTTTGTACTTGTAATTTTCTTATACATCCCACTAGCTTTAGGACAAGTGGGAGATTATTGGGGTTGATGCCCTAAATCTCGTAGGGTTCAGTAGTTTGTAAACACTTGTATGAACAAACATATTGTGATGTAATAATATGAGATATTTTATTCACTACAGTCTTTGAAATATGAAATATTTTAGTTGCATTAACCACAAACCAATAAACTAAGATCCCTGGTTATTGTTGTAACTTAAGCATGTATGTGATGACATACAAGTGGATCATGCTTTAAGTGATAACCTAAATGGTCTGTAGTATATGGATAAAAGATGGAAACCTTATCTTGTTGACGCTACGAGTTTGGCTCGCTTTGTAGATGTTACAAGTGTTGTAAAATGCTACAAATGGTTTGATCCTGACCATTCATGTATTAGACATGTGTGCGGGGATACTCTATATAAAAGAGTTTATATAATACCGGACCACAAAATTTTTAGTCTCGTTATATAATATCATTCATGGCAGAGACTTTCATTTCACTAGGATGATTATAGGTAACATGACCTTAATCCTGAATGAGTTAGGAATTCCTACCTATGAGGGCGGTCTTTTGATTTGTATGGGTGAAAGTGGCCAGATCGCCGACTCAAACCTACCACTTTGAGAATCGTCTGATTGAGGAACTAGGAACTCAGCTACACAAGGCAGAATTCATTCCTTCCCTGATTCAGAGGTAAGTAGATAAATTGCTCTCTTAAAGGTTGATTCTGGGACTTGAACAATGTGGTGCCACACCTTATCTTGGCCCAAGAAGGATTTACTCATAGTAGGAGTATGATGTATTGTTCATTAGAGGAATCAGTTGCACTTAAGAAGTTTTATGTAATTATAGGGGCAAAACAGTAAATTGGCCCGACTGTACTTACGAGCGATTTGTGAAGGGTCATCGTACTATAGATTAGATATATCCAATGGGCACAAAAATATATATGTAGCGTGAAGAGTGCAACTATCAATCTTTAGTAGAATGTCTGGTAGTTAACGGATGGTGAATATCGTGATCAAAAAGTTTAGTCAGTTATTTACGTACTGTTGGAGCTTCAAGCTACAAGTTCATAAGGTCCCCTTGGTAGCTCAATGGATTCATGTTGAGATATAATTGACTTAATGTATTAGTTACATTAATTAGAGGAATTATTATTAAATATTATCAAGGAGAAAAAGAACTAAGGTTTATATATTGCATGAGATGTGATATTAGAACTATAGGTTATGAATATATTATTTATTTGTAATTAAATCATATTTGGGATAATTGGTTTCGGTTTTTTCTCCTAATAACCAACTTAGTGGGAAGTTGTGATTAGTTATGGTAACTGATGGATAAAATAAAAATCGTTTTCATTTTTTCACTATGCGATCATTAAGCGATTGATAATCGGACACACAAAAGAAATAGCTATACGATAGCTTAAGAGCATAAACGATCATGCAACGTGTTTGATATACGATAGACACTTATTTTCTAAACAATCAAATACTCAGTCTATATTACAAACTTTAGTCCCACTTACTCGATCACCTATACGATCTGTCAATTCCTTCGACCCTCTACCAGATCTATACAGAGACCACAACTCCTAGATTCTCACACCGAGAACACCAAGGTAGCCTTCTAGTGGTGTCTGCTTATGTTCGAGGGTCAAGTGTTATTTGTCCTTGTTCAAGGATATTGCTGAGGCGTGACGTTCGTGCTGGTGAACGATCGTGTTATTAGATCAAAGGAACGAAAAGAAAAGTTCTTCCAAGGGCAAGTTCTTTTGATCCTTAGTATTTTCCTTTTGAGACATGCTGTAATTTAGAGCTTATGCATAACTATTACGGTTTGATTGTAAATGTGTATATTCTGTCACAATGGGGTTTGTAACAATCTCGCTTTCTCTCACTAGTCTCTTTGGTAAGAATTCCTTCAAAGATAACATTTTAGGCCCAAAATATGGTCTAATGAAGGCACTCAACCTCGACTAAGGTCGAGAACGACCCTAGTCAAACATAAAATTGGGCATACCCCTTTGCCTGATAGGTTATCTAGGAAGGAAAATTTCAAAAAAGATACTTTGAGCGGAAGAAAAGATCGCCCCAAATTCCACTTTTTATCAAATATAAAGTTTTATAGTAAAACAACAACAAGATATGCATTTACTTAAAATTACGGCATGCTTTAAAACAAATACTTAGGGTTTCAAAAACCCTTACCTTTAAAGAACTCTTTCTTCAAAAAATCCTTTGCACAAGCCACGAACGGAACTCCTTCCACGCGGATCTCTGAACCATTTGAGAACTCTCTATATTCTCTTAGGATAAAGGATTCAAGCAAGAGTTACAGGTTTTGCTTGAAACCTTGGAAAAGGGAAAGATATGGAGAGGAGGAGAGAGATGAGAAGAACTTTTCTTCTCTGTGAGTTTTCCTTTAGAGAGAACACTTCTTCTCTGAGAGAATTAAGAAAGAAGGTGATTAATTCAACTTCTTGAATCCCACGTAAGTTAACTTGAGAGAATATGGGGTGGGAGTTATAACTCCTTCCCTTTTATTAATTTCAATTAAATCAATAAAGTAATATATACATATATATATAATAACTACTTTATTATATATATACACTATATGTTATATCAAATATAACATATAGCCTATAGTCTTATATTGCATCAATACAACATAAACTATAGATTTTATTTTCTCTCAACAATACATGGTATTTAATATAAATCACATTTATATTAAATTCACGTATATGGATCTCATCATATAATTAGTATTTGAATCATATTAAAATTCCTCTCATATTACTTTAAATTATAATGTATCAAATACATTATATTAATTATATCATATATATAATTAATTTAATTAATTATACCATATATAATTAATTCCCTCAATTAATTTGAACACTTCAAATTAATCCTCGATTAAATCCCTATTGAGATACAGAGGGGACCTTATGGATCTATAGATTGAAGCTCCAATGGTACCCAGATAATTAATTAAACTCTTTAATTAAATTACCCAACATCCGTTAACTATTGATCACTCCACTAAAGACCGGCAGCTGCACTCTTCACACTATAGATAAATTTTTGTGTCCATTGGATATAACCAATCAACAGTGCGATGACCCTTCAAAAATTGCTCATAAGTACAATTGGGACAAAATACCGTTTTGCCTCTATAGTAACATTTAACTCCTTAAGTACCACTGATTTCTCTAATGAGCAATAAGTCATAGTCCAACTATGACTAAGTCCCTCTCGAGCTAGGAGAGGGTGTGGCCACTATGTTCAAGACTTGGAATTAGCCCTTAAGGGAGTAATTTATCTACTTGCCCCTGCATCGAGGAAGGAGTGAATTCCATCTTGTGTAGCTGTGTTCCCAGCTCCTTAGTCAGAAGAGTCCCCAAAATGATAGGCTTGTTAAGTTAGCAGTCTGGCCACTCTCATCCATAAAAATCAAAGGACTACCTTCAGAGCATGAGTTCACAACTCACTCAGGATTCAGATCATGTCACCTATGGTTATCCTAATGAAATGTAAATCTCTATTATTAACGGCGTTATATAAATAGACTAATCATTTTATAGTCCAGACTTATACAAACTCTTTGTATAGGATACCCCGCTCACATGTCTCCACATAAATGATCAGGATCAGATCATTTGTAACACTTTACAACACTTGTAACAACACAAAGGCTCTTAACATATCTTTCAGTATCTGAATCATCCCCTCCAACTATCCATCTGTCTGCGGATGAAAAATCATACTGAATTGTAACTTAGTACCTATAGCCTTCTACAGGCTAGGCCAGAACTTGAAGTAAACCTTGGGTCTCGATCTGACATTATCGACACTGGGACTCTATACTTACTGACTATTCTATCTACATAAATCTTAGCTAGACGGTCGAGCATAAAGGTAACTTTTACTAGTACAAATTCGGTCGTCTTGGTCAGTCTATCGACTATCACCCAAATGCCATCATATCCTGAGGGCGTTCTAGGTAGTCCAAATAGAAAGTCCATCATCACGTGCTTCCACTTCCACTCAACTACTGGGAGTGGATTGAGTAATCCTGTCGACCTCTGCCTTCCAAGTTTCACTTATTGACAAATCAAACATCGGTCTACATACTCAGCTATGCCTTTCTTCATTGCAGGCCACCAATATGATCTCCTCAAGGTTCTGTACATCTAAGTGCTTCCTGGATGCATGGAGTAAGCAGACTGTGCGCCTATTCTAGAATAGCTTGCTTAAGCTGCAACACGTTAGGCCTAGAAAATTAGGTATTAAAATCGTAAGTTAAATCTGGAATCTTAAGCAAGCAGGCAACTGCTTGGGTTGAACAAGCAAGCAAATTTAAGGGCTTGACGATGATGTTGAGCGCATGCATTGGAGGTTGAATTGGCGCAAGGACGCGGTAAGAAGCATTAGACTATGCAACGCATATTGAAGCCGTAAGCGCAAGGTTGCGTTGGAGTTTATGGGCACAACCAGACGAACGCATGGGGCATGCGTTGATGTGCCACAAGATGGGCGCATGAGCTAAACGATGGGCACAACCAGACGAGCACATGAGGCATGCATTGATGTGCCACAAGATGGGCGCATGAGCTTAATGATGGGCACAACCAGACGAATGCATGAGGCATGCGTTGATGTGCCACAAGATGAGCGTATAGCTGAACGATGGGCGCAACTAGATGAACGCATGGGGCATGCGTTGATGTGCCAAGGATGGGCATATGAGCTGAACGATAGGCGCATGAGTTGAACGATGGGCACAACCAGATGAACGCATGGGGAATGCGTTGATGTGCCACAAGACGGACGCATGAGCTAAACGATGGGTGCAAAGGTTGCTGTACTATTATAAGTNACGCATGAGCTAAACGATGGGTGCAAAGGTTGCTCTACGATGGGCAATAGGCGTGAGCTGAAGGTTTGGTCGCATAGGAGGCTTGAATGCCTAACGCAAGGCATGGATGCATGGTAATGAAGTTGTTGCCTAGTCAAGTTAAGGCCTAAGAATTTGGCTAAGTGTTCGATGCACAGTAAGCATATACATGAAGAGGATTGCCAAAGACTGTGAGTGACTCTAAATGCTCTAAATTTTTTAAGTAAATTGCTAATGCTTATGAATGTTTAACAATGCATGTTTACTGAAAGCTATTTATGACAACTATTCTCAAATAGTTACTAAGCAACGCATCTCACATTAATGTTATACTTATGCTATGTTTTTCAATGACCATGAGGATACATTAGTATAGAATGTTTTGGGCAACTAAGTCGTTAAGAGATAAGAAAATACAAGTTGAGTATGTGTAGCTCAGTACTGAAGTACACGGAGAAAGTACTGAACCTCAGTCTTAGAAATTGAATAGCTCAGTATTGAAGTACACGGAGAAGGTACTGAAGCTCAGTCTTAGAATTTGAATAGCTCAGTACTAAAGTACACGGAGAAGGTACTGAAGCTTTGTTTTAAACTTTGAATAGCTCAATAATGTAGTACACGGAAAAGGTATCTGAGCAGCTCGATACTGAAGTACACGAAGAAGGTATCTGAGCAGTAGTACCTAAGGTATGACGGTACTTAAACTAGAATCACGTGAATGTAAGAAAAATTGTTATTGGTAGTGTCAAGATCACTCCACATAAGATATGGATTGACGTTGAGGAATTGAGTAAAGGCTCTCTCACAACTAAGGATGCAAGTTATGATCGTAGGAAGTGAACAAAAAGGGTTCCTTCCCAGTTAAGTAGTAATGCGCTAAAGAATGTAAAGGACTGAGCAAAAGGGCCACTCTAGACAAATAGACTAAGGCATAGTCTAGCAAAGTAAGAAAAGTGCTATGTGATGTTGTTGATAACATGAATAATAGTTGTCAAGTTTATGTTTTCAGTGAAAGCTTTCAGTTTTAATATGATATTTAGGTATGAACGTTATGTTTTAAATGTTATTCACTCACTGGGCTTTTAGCTCATGTTTTCAAATGTTTTCCTTTCAGATAGCAGTCAGTTCCCAAAAGACTTCTCTACTACTGCTCTGCCACTCAAAGCAGGTCGTATCCGTAGTGTCACTAGGATAAAGTACCCAGCCTTATCCATCTACTACAGACCGTTTAGGTTATTATTTAAACAAGATCCACTTGTATGTCTCTACATACTTGTTTAAATTACATGAAATAACCTTGGATCTTAGTTTATTAGATTGAGTATATGCTGATAAAATAACACTTATTTTATTAACAACAATATGTTTATACAAAGTTTACAAACTATGAGACTACAAGGAGATTTAGGACACCATTCCCAATAATTTCCCACTTGTTCTAATGTTTAGAGAGACTAATGTACAATACAAATAAAGTATAAAAATACAATAAACTATGGCACACACTATACCTCAGTAACATCTCTCACTTGCCCTAGATAATGTGCTGCATATCCCGTAGACCCAGACATTCTAAATGATCCTCAAACACTTTAGCCATGAGAGCCTTTGAAACGAATAAGCAATGTTGTGCTCCAAAGAATTCTTCGTGACAATCACATCACCTCGATGTACAATCTCCCGAATAAAATGATATTTTTGTTCTAAGTGTTTTCCTCTTCGGTGACTCCAAGGTTCCTTAGAACTTGCCACAGCACCACTGTTATCACAATA
This sequence comes from Benincasa hispida, assembly GCF_009727055.1. Classification (NCBI taxonomy): domain Eukaryota; kingdom Viridiplantae; phylum Streptophyta; class Magnoliopsida; order Cucurbitales; family Cucurbitaceae; genus Benincasa; species Benincasa hispida. The sequence goes on from NC_052352.1 coordinate 46,960,117, forward strand.
AAGTGTGATGGGCAAAGATATATTTGGAATAATTTCCAAATCAGTAAGGAACTTCTTAAGCCAAACAGTCTATTTAGCAGCTTCACAAGCATCTACATATTCGGCTTCCATATTGGAGTTTGTGATGCATCCTTGCTTGATGTTTCACCATACTATAGCTCCTCCATTCAGAGTAAACACTGACCCTGATGTAGATTTTCAAGAATCCCAGTCAATTTGAAAGTTAGAGTCTATGTATACTGTAAGGATCAAATCCTTATCTTCATATATGAGCATATAGTCACTCGTTCTCTAAATATACTTGAGAATCGTTTTGACCGTCATCCATTGATCTAATCCTGGATTGGATTGATATCGACTGACAATCCCTACTGCATAGCAAATGTCAGGTCTAGTACATAACATTGTAATATATAAGGCCGCCAACAGCCGATGCATAGGGAATTCGTCTCATTTCCTCAATCTCTTGAGGAATCTTAGAACATTGTTTTTCAGACAATATAATTCCATGCCTGAAAGGTAATAAACCCTTCTTGGAATTGTGCATCGAATATCTAACAAGCATCTTGTCAATATACGATGCCTGAGAGAAGACCAACCTTTTGTTCTTACGATCCCTTATAATCTGGATCCCTAGAACAAACTGTGCCTCTCCCAAATCTTCCATTTGGAATTGGGTGGCTAGCCATTTCTTAACATCAGTCAAGAAACTTACGTCATTCTCAATGAGTAGAATATCATGCACATACAGCACGAGGAAAGCTACTGATTCCAAGATTTTCTTGTAAACACAAGGCTCATCAACATTCTGATCAATGTATCAAATCTTATATTCCAAGATCGAGATGCTTATTTCAATCCAAAAATGGATCGATTAAGCTTGCAAACTTTTTGCTCTTGATCTTGCTCAATGAATCCTTCTGGTTGAATCATGTAGATGGTCTCTTCAAGATTATCATTCAAAAAGGCAGTCTTAACGTCCATTTTCCATATCTCATAGTCATCATATGTGGCTATGGATGAGAGAATCCTGATAGATTTTAACATGATAACAGGTGAGAAAGTTTCTTCATAGTCCACTCCCTCAACCTAGGTATAACCCTTTGCCACAACTCTAGCTTTAAAGGTCTATACATTTCCATCTACACCTCTTTTCCTCTTGTAGATCCATTTACAACCTATAGGTTTTACCCTATCAGGTTGATCTACATGCTCCTAGACAGAATTGAAGTACGTGGACTCCATTTCTTGATTCATGACTTTAATCCATTCATCCTTGTCAACATCTTCCATTGCTTGTTTATAAGACAATGGATCCTCAACACCATCATCAATTATGATGTTTTTGGGATTCTATTAACATCTTTTATTACAGGTGGGTTCACAACCCTTCCACTACGTCGAGGCAATCTCAACTCTTGAGATTGATGACTAAATGAACTAACATCAACAACCCTTGTTGATCTATCAGCCTGTTCAACAACTCTTGCTGACATCTCAGCAACCTCATTAGAAATCTCACTTAAAACAAGTTCACTTCATGGTTTATGATCCCTCATGTGATCTTCTTCCAAAAAGGTAGCGTTTGTCGATACAAATAATTTAACTCACTTGGATTATAGAAGTATCCATCTCTCATTTCCTTGGGGTAACCTACAAATAGGCATACTTTTGAACGAGGTTCCAACTTTTTAGGGTTTGCCATAAGCACATGGGCTGGACATCCCCAAATCCTAAAGTGGTGTAAACTACCTTTACGACCTCTCTATAACTCAAAAGATGTTTCAAAAACACTCTTTGAGGGAACGTTGTTCAAAATATAAACTGTGCTCTCTACTGCATATCCCCAAAACGAGTCAGGAAAATGAGCATAACTCATTATAGACCGAACCATGTCCAACAGGGTTCTGTTTCTCCTTTCTGATACACCGTTTAGGTTATTATTTAAACAAGATCCACTTGTATGTCTCTACATACTTGTTTAAATCACATGAAATAACCTCGGATCTTAGTTTATTTAATTGAGTATATGCTGATAAAATAACGCTTATTTTATTAACAACAATATGTTTATACAAAGTTTACAAACTACGAGATTACAAGGAGATTTATGACGCCATCCCCAATAATCTAATTATCTTGAGGCAACTTCAAAACCCTAGAAAACAACCTAGGTCAATTTTCTTAAACTCTCATACTTCTACACTTTTTCACTCTCCAACTTCAGCATTAGAGCGTGTGTGGTAAGCATCACACCAGTATACAGGTTTTCTCTTTTGTAGACCACGTTCTTCTCTCTTTCAAACAAATTCACTACTGGTGTCACGTGAAGGCCAAGTGTGTTTCCCCTATTCAAATTTTGGCATCAACAAGTTTACTTAAAGTTATGAATTTTTTCATATTTAGTATAGCTGGCAATCCCCGATTTGGTGGGGACGGGGGCGAGGATGGGGGAAATACCCCCCGTAGGGAATATTCACTATTTCTATTACTATTATCATTATATCTAGGGGTCAAACAGTAACGGCAACAGTAAATGTGTAAGAATTCATAATTCTCATGTTGTAACAGTAATAATAATGGTAACCGCAATGGTAGCGGTAACTATATAACGTAATTCTCAAACGCAATGGATTGAGCACCCTTCACTCGCCAATTAGTTTGTTTTTTTAATTATAGATTTGGAAGTGAGCCCTATATGTCATTATGGGTGCCAGATACAAGTAAACAATACCAAAAGTAATCAAATTGGGCCAAATTTTTATATTACCATTGATTTACTACATTTTCACTAGAGTAAACATGGCCTTAGAGTAAAATAATTTGCACCCTAAACACAAACAATTATACCCACTGACTATAATAACCAACTCGGTGCCCCAAAAACTCTCTTCACTTTTATTCTTGTCTTTCTATGATGGAGAGACGGGTGAAGAGATTTGAACTTCAATCTTCAACCTCACTGGTTGGATTTGAATTTGAATTTGGATTGAAGACCACCCACCTTGGATGACTATTAATATTCATGGAGGCTTCCAAAATTTTAAAATGAAATGAAGTAGAAAACTTGAACTACCAACTTTATTAGGAAAAAAATATAAATTATTCTTCGCAGAACTATATTTAAATTTTGAAAGTAAGGAATTAAACGAAATTGTATTTCATTTTTTAATATTTTATTTTAGTCGATTCAGAAATTAGATTTCAGTTTAAACAATTGTTTAAAAATCATAAATCTAGTTGTAGTTACCAACTAAATATTAGGTTGAATATGAACTAAATTATCAGTTTATGAACCTGTTTTATGTAGAAAATTTTATAAAGTTATTATTTTGTAATGTCTTTTAATTTAAAATATCTATTTTAATTTAAGAAAAATGAATTTAGTTTGCAATATAAAATATAATATTTATTAACATTTTATAAATATGTAAGTTTACATTTCAAAATTTTAAATTCAAAATTTGGATAAATTGAAAACATAAAAATATTGTTTCGAAAGTCGGACTTCATAGTCTAAAACTAATTTTCAAAAGCATAACCTAAATTGCCTACAATATTCGAATTCAAATCCATATTAATTAGTTAGTTTCTGAATAAATCTCGTGTGAATTTCTAAACCTATACGATAATTATTGTAGAAAATGAGACTTGAATGAATAATTTATGTGTGTTTCACATATGACAGTAAAGTATAGGTATAAATAGGGATACAAGAACCAAAAATAGTTAACAAATCTCCTAACAAACATCCTAACAAATCTCAACCTAATATATGGAAATCCTAACAGAAGAATATTTTTATAATTTAACATCCCTCCTCAAACTCAAGGTGAAAGGGTAGAGACCAACTTGAGTTCCCACAGTAGCTGAACAAAGCGGCCAGTGGGGAGGGCTTTGGTGAAGATGTCAATCGATTGCTCGGTCGTAGGTATGGATTGAAGACACAGAGTAGAATTCTGAAGATGATGGGGGACAAAGTGGCAATCAGTCTCAATGTGCTTTGTATGTTCATGAAACACGTCATTATGTGCTATCTGAATGACACTATGATTGTCGCAATGAAGGATAGTGGCAGAATTTTGAGGAGCCCTCATGTCAACCAAGAGCCAATGCAACCATAAGACCTCTGAAGTTGCATAAGCAAGTGCACGATACTCCGATTTAGTGCTGGATCAAGAAACAACCGTTTGTTTCTTACTCCGCCAAGAGATAAGACAATCACCCAAATAAAAGCAGTAACCTGTGGTGGATCGTCTATCCGAAGGATCACCTACCCAATCAGCATTAGAATACCCAGACAGAACCAAAGAGGATTTAGAGGAGAATTAAAGTCTATGCCCCAGTGTACCTTTAACATAACGCAGAATACGAAGAACAGCTATGAAATGGATAATGTGGAGAGTGGACATGAATTGACTGACAACATGAACCACATAAGCTATGTCTGAACGAGTTACTATTAAATAGATAAGGCTATCAACCAGTTGTCTATACAATGTTGGATCCTAGAGGGAACACCATTAAAAGAGGTCAGACGAACATTGGAATCCAACAGTGTTAGTGCTGTGGCAGAATCAGTGATACCTGAATGAGCTAAAAGATCTGATGCATACTTCGCTTGAGATAAGTATATCCATCAAAGCGCGATGAAACCTGAAGACCAAGGAAATAACTGAGCGGTCTCAGATCTTTCATCTCAAAATGTTCTCCTAGATAGCATCGGAGAAATGAAATATCCTGAGGATCATCACTAGTAATGATCATATCATTCACATATAATAGGAGGAGAACAATTCCACAGGAAGTTTTTCTAGTAAATAGGGCAGAGTCATGAGTGCTGGAGGTAAAACCAAGCTAGGTAACAACAGAACTGAAGGTTGCAAACTAGGCACGAGGAGTTGTTTGAGCCCATATGATGCACGATGAAAAAGACATACCTTCTTTGGTGGAGAAGAGCCATATGGTGGCTGCATATAGACTTTTTCAGACAGTGTGACATTGAAGAAAGCATTCTTAACATCCATTTGAAGAAAAGGCCACTACTTGGCAATTGCTATGGCTAATAGACTCTGGACAGAAATCATTCATGCAACTGAAGCGAATGTTTCCTCATAGTCAATACCATATTCCTGTGAATACCCTTTGGCCACCATACAAGCTTTATAGTATTCGATAGATCCATTAGACCGAGTCTTAATTTTATAGATCCATCTACATCCAATAGGTTTCTTGTCAGGCAGTAAATCAACATACTCCTAAGTGTGAGTCTTTTCTAAAGCCTGAAGCTCCTCATCCATAGCTTGCTGCCAAAAAGGATTAGTACAAGCCTCATGATAGGACTGCGGTTTAACTAAGGACATAGTAGTGGAAAAACAATGATAGTCTTGTAGATAATTAGGGATTTCTCTTACCCGGGCAGACCGATGAACAAGTGTAGGGTCATGATCAGCATCAGGGACATACGGTAGATTTGAGAGTGTAGCAGAAGGAGAAGAATAATCAAGCTTTGGGATGGTGGAGTGAAAGCCTCAAGCTCTAGTACGGGTGGAGTAGGAGACTCAAAGCTAGATGAAGATTCACAGCGGGAAATAGATCCGTGTTAGAATTAGTGAAGAATGATTGGGTACCAAAAAGGAAAGCATGAAAAGAAGAAATACTAGAAAACATATGATGTTCCCTGAAGGTGACATGGCGAGAGATAGGCAAATGGTTTGATATGAGATACCAACACCAGAACCCTTTATGTTCAATTCCATAACCAAGAAAGCAACACAAACAATCCCGAGGTTCAAGTTTGGAATGTCCATGGGGGTGAAGTAAAACAAAGCATGCATAGCCAAAAACTTTGAAAAATAGAATAAAAGGGAGGGGTGTCATACAACCGCTCAAAATGAGATATGTTGTGGAGAACAGTAGAGGAAAGGCGGTTGATAACATAAACAGATGTGAGTGCAGTTTCACCCCAAAAATTTTCAGGACAAGATGTGGAGAGAAGTTGTGCACGGACGGAGTTAAGAATATGATGATGCTTTCTTTTAGCCCGACCATTTTGTTAAGAAGTATAAGGACATGAGCGTTGGATAAGAGTGCCCTGTTGGGTCAAGAAGAAGAGTAGGTGTGAGTGCTTATACTCCATTGCATTGTCAGTCTGAAGAATTTTGATGGTTTGAGAAAACTGAGTTTGAATCATTTAAGCAAATTCAATGTAAACTTAGGGTAAAGAGGAACGATTCCTAAGAAAATATATCCAAGTAAAACGAGAGTAGTCATCAATGAATAATACAACATACCGATAACCATTTATTGTAGGGGTAGGAGCAGGGCCCTAAATATCGGAATGATAAGACCAAATGGTTTATCACATAGAGAAGCTAAAGTAGGAAATGACAGTGCAGGTTGTTTTGCCAGTTTGCAATGTAAACAATCAAATGAACGAAATTGAGAAACATTACTTAAGGTACCAACAGAAATTAAGCTATGAAGTTTGTCAGATGACGCATGACCAAGAAAGGTGCCACTAATACGTGTCGTATCTATGACAACTTCAAAAACAGATGACAGGACAGGAGGCTGAAAGAACGTGAGCTCAAATAATCTTCTCACAGGATTCTGAACCTGAAAATCATGAGAGGAAAAGAGAACAGTTAATCCCAGGTCACACAGTTGTCCAATAGAGACAAGATTAAAGGTCAAATTCGGGACGTGATAAGTAGTGGATAGGCTAATACTCACTTGACTCGACGTGCGTGGCTCATCTTCACGGCTTGGCAACAAAGATAGGAAAAAAAAACAGCACCTTCATCTTCATGGCTCAATTCTTCATGAAGATCTGGGCGGAACGAACGGAGGTGCGAGGGCAGGCTGGGAGCAGCAGAACGATGCGCGTGGATCTGAACTGCAAAACGCTAAACAAAAACACAAATAGAGCTTGATCAACGTGGATTAGTGCAGATCTGAATGAAGTAGCTACCGTCTGACAATGCAGATCTAAACGGTGCAGATGAACGATGTGGATCTGAATGGACAGAGCTTGATTAGTGGCTTTCGTCTGACAGTGCGAGAGGGTGCATGAGAAGCAGATTGGATTGGTTGTTTTGGGTGCACAGGGTTGACAGCAACAATGGCAAAAAAAGGGGAAAAAAAAAAAAAAGCAGAGCTCTAATACCATGTAGAAAATGAGACTTGAATGAATAATTTCTGTGTGTTTCACATATGATAGTAAAATACAGGTATAAATAGGGATACAAGAACCAAAAATAACTAACAGATCTCCTAACATATGGAAATTCTAATAGAAGAATATTTTTATAATTTAACAATTATAATTATGAATTTGTAACATGTTCTTGGTATATTAAATACATTGTCCATGATATTTGTCTTTGTCAATGATGTGTTTGGCAAAAGTTATTTGAAGTTTCCCAATAGAGATAGGTACGTGATAGGTTTGGTTTAGTAGCAATTTGGTGGTATCAACAATTAGAAGAAAAAATGTTATCGTCTTAAATTGAAATTAAATGAAAGGTTCCGTTTGGAAGAAGTATTTTGTGCCAAAATCTGAATTAGCTATTACATTAACGTTATTCAACTAGTTTTAGACCAAACCATGAGTATCACAAGATTACGTGCACATATCAATCAAATTATCCCATCTCCATTGATTTTATTTCCAACTTGCTCTTCTCCATCTCTCAAGTGGGTTTCTCCTCCATTTGATTGGCTCAAACTTAATGTGATGGTGCTTGGTCGGTCAAAACTTCAAATTATAATCGTGAATTTTGTTAAATCAATACTTATAGGAGTCTACGCAAGTATAAGAATTTATGCATTGATAATTTTCAAATATAATCCTAATAAAAGTTCTAAATCGATTCACTTATAGCAATTTATAAGTTTTATAGAAAATTTTAAATGATTTGCATGATATTTTTCAAACAAAATATAAAAAAATATGTAAATTGATACATTTATAAAAGTTTAATGTTTAAATTGATATACTTATGAAAATTCATGGTTTAAATTGATACAATCTACAAAATTCAGTGTTTAAATTAATACAATCATTAATTTATTGTTTAAATTGATACAACACGAAATCTAGGAATATAATTTGATATTTCTTCTAAATTTTATTTTTTAAAAACTATTTTTGTATTTTGTAATAATAGTGCAAAAATTCTAAAAACAACTTTTTCTTTTAATGTTAGCTAGTTCATCCAAATTTTAGATTTAAATTTTAAAATGCATAATTATATTGAATAAAGATGAGAACGTTTACAAACATAGTGTTTCATATCATAAACTCAATCATTTTTTAAAACTAAAATAATTATATATTATTACAAAATAATTATTATACAAAAAAATTAACGTAAAACTAGTTAATAAATTGATTGATAATAATTATAGGTCAATCTGCTGTAGGGTGATAACTACAACTATTTTTATAGTTTATAAATATAGTATAAAATATTTTTAAAATAATCATTTAAATTATAATTCTATTTTTAAATTTACTACTAAAAATATATTTAAAAATCTGGAATATAACTCCATTTTAACTTAATCTCTTATTTTTAAATTCCATATCAATCAAATTCTAAAATAATCCCTAATCACTTCGAATAACGACGGGGAAGAAAATTCCATTGTCAACCACTTAATTAGCAAAGATCTCGTCATTAAAATGATGCGATTGCTCTTAATTATGATTTATGTCAGCTTTTAATACAATAATTGATTAATAAATATATACGTGTGTCATGACGTTCAATCTCAAATTTCATTGTGACAATTTTCAAATTTATATTCTTAAAAGATTTAGATATAATTTTAGTTCCAGACTTTAGAAGAGATTATTTGTTTTATGGAAATTTATATATCTAAATTATAACATTTGTTTTATGATATGTAAAATGTTCAAATATCTGAATATTTTTTGATATCTTATGATGACGAACATCTCGAGAGTTTTTGATACCCTATTGAAACATGGGTTTTCTTGATACTCATGTTGACGACATCATTTTTACTTTGTTAACGCTTCTTATATATGTTTATATAAATATCATTCTTCTTTATTTTCATTTTGTAATTAAAATGAATCTTGTATACTTCACTCTCTCTGTGATATTGTAATTGTGTTTTATTTTTCTTAAGAAACATATTCAATTTTGAATTTAAATTAATATTCTAAAAAATATTAAATTAACATGTATTATTTTGTTAAGAAAAATAACAAATAAATTTTTATATAAATTTAAATTATATTAAATTAATTATAGATAATAAACATAGTAAAAGCATTATTGGAACTTTATATCAATTTTACATATTCTTGAGAAGAATACTACAAAACAAACCGTTATCTAAGTATTTTCGGATATTAAAAAATATTTTATATAAAAGAAACGTGATTATCTAAAAACATCATACATTGTTTATCTACCTTATTAAAAAAACAAACCACCATAAGAGAATAACTAATTTAAAATCCAAATTTTCAAAATATATATATACAAATAATTGATATATCCGAGCACCTATTTTTTTTTTTTTAAAGAAATGTTTGGATTATTTATTGGTATTATTTTGATATCTAATTTTCATCCACTATTATGGTCTATGGACGTACTTCAACTAATCTATATATGTAGTTTGAATACACTACACGTTAACACATTATATACACATTCAAAATCACATTATTCACATATTAAAAACATTGAAAATCGCCAACAAATTAAAAGTCCTCGAGTAAATTATCAATAAAATTCAAAATCTATTAAAAAAAAAAAAAAAAAACTCCCATTCTATATCGGTTAGAAACGGAAAGACCTTCAGAATGACGAACAGCAAACGGTCACGGTGGTCAAGTAAAGAAGAAAACTTGTAAAACATAAACTCATTATAGGCTGAGTCGCGGAGCTCGCTCTCTTTAAGACGTTTCGCAGCTCTGCCCAAGTGTGCAAGCAAGTGTGGAATATTTCTACGTCATCTTCAGAATAAAACAGCCAAAGAAACCCGTCGAAAATGCACCGTCACCGACCAGAACACACATCCTTTCTAACCCACTGCTCAAAAAACGGAAAATGGAAGAGTTAGGAGAGGAAAAGAACATTTGAATGGGAGTGAATGAATAATTCATGTAAACGCCTTATATAGGCCTTCATCGTGGAACAGTAGAGAGCGAAAGAGGCGGAGAGCCTCAGAACGTGTAATGCTCGGGCGAACGGAAGGACTTTTCTTTTTTTTCGGGTTTTAAAATAATAATACTTTTATTATAATCAATCACACACGCCACGCCCGACAGAACGGCGGCGCGTGTGAGATGTCCATCGAACCTACGTTGGTCTATCTTCCCATTCCCTCCAAAACATGGGTACCCTTGGGACCCAAACTCAAAGCTCAAGATTGGAGTGAGACTTCCAAATCAAAATTCTCCAATGTGGGATTCTCCAACCGAAGGTTGATTTTCTCTTTTTTTTTTTAAATTAAATTTTCACTCAACAATATCTCATCTCTTTTATTTGTCAAAAATATAATAGTGAATGAGAAAAAGACACTACTGATAAGCCATATAAAGGTAATCTTGATCAAGTAAATGTTATAGTGTAAATTTACTTGGTTATCTAAGCATAGTTCAGTAAATAAAACTAAGTCACTTTATTTATAATCAAATTAAAAAAAAAAAAAAAAAAAAAAAAAAAAAAACAAATTACAAATATTATTCTTAGAAATATTATGGTAGTTGTAATTGAACCCTCAAATTTTGAGTTGAAAGTTGAGCTTAAAATTTATACAAGTGTTAAAATTGGACTTTCAAGCTTACATAATTACAGAAATTGTAACAATTGTATAAGTCTGAGAGTTCTCTTCTTACAATTTGGAGTCCAATTTCAATAGTTATTGTCAGTTTAAGGATTTTACAATTAAAAGGTATATTTTTTTCTTGTGCTTCTACTCTTTCTATCTTTGTGTTGGAGTGATGAAAGAAAGTAATGCGAATCCTCATTCTATTATCATACAAAATTGGGAGCTTTCTTGACGTGAGTGCTCATATACCACTTCAAACGATCTTTGTTTGGTTCTCGTCTTCGTTGGTCATACAAATTATTCGACGAGTTAGAACAACACGCAGGAGAAAGCGAGATTTTAATCTATTGTTGAAAAAAAAAAGTTTATAATTTACACATATTTAAAAATTTCGATATTCTTAAAAATAATAATAATAATAATTCACAAAGTAAGAGACATTAAATATGAAAAAGAAAATGAAAAATTTTGAAAATATAATATTAAATTGTTGGTGGCGCCAAAGGCATGCCATAACGACAACCGCGACAATATGGGAGGTTGACTTGTGTGCTACGGAGTTAAATAAATCCGTGACGTCGGCAAAACCAACTCGCCTCCGTAACGGTGGTGGCACGTCGGCTTCCACTAAAGGAATCATCACGTGATACTGTACACGTGGCGTGTTCCACACAAGAGTCTTCCATGTGGGCCCCTTTCTTCTTTATGCCTCCGCTGTATCACGTGCATCACAAGCTGCCGCCCACGTGCATCACTCTCTCCTAGTTTTTCTTGAACCACACTATAGAAGTACAGATATAGTATCACTTGTTCTTGGGGAAAATTTTATTTGTTAAAATTATTAATTTATTCTATGAATATTTACCGTTTTAAAATTTTAAATATATTTTTATATGGGTTGTTTTTAAATATAGATAAATGAACAAATATATTTACAAAATATAAACGTTGATATTTACCACTATTGAAAATATTTACAAGATAATAAAATTTTAGAACTATCAATGAAAGACACGGATGAACTTCTATCCGTGTCTATCAGCGTCTATCATTAATAGTTTTAAAATTTTTCTATATTTGATAAATATTTTACAACAGTTTTAGCATTTGAAATAATTTCTCTTTTTATAAATTTTTAATTTTTTTTTTCATTTTGTAGTAAATTGATTTCTAATTTTTTTTAATTTATTTGACGTTTTTTAAATCATTGATCTATTGAATATGAATTTGAGAATCTATTATACATTTTTTTTTTTAGAGTTTAATAATTTGTTAAACATAAATTCAAAATTTATGGATCTATTAAATATATTTTAAAGTCCACGAATGTTTCAGACACTTTATTTGATAATCATTTGATTTTTAGTTTTTTTTTAAAAAAAATTAAATCTATAAACACTACTCCCCTTTCAAATTTATTATTTCTTAATTTCTAAAAACAAATAACAAAATGATTTTCAAATAGGGTATAGTGATTAAACCAAGGAATTTAAACAAAAAAAACTGGAAATTCAGTTTTTTTTTTTTTTTTTTTTTTGGGAAAAAAGAATTTGAATGGACGTTAAATGTTAAATATTTAAATCAACATTTTCAATGAGATTTCTTAGTTATAAGCTGCAACATTAACTATTTCAGTGTAACTTAAACCATTAATAAACTAAAGTTGAAATCCTCACTGTATTATGTATATTTTTATTATGTGATATGCTAAAATATTCTAAATTGGATAAATTCTGATATTTGGCACTATGATTATATTTAAAACTAGCTAGGGTGACTGGAATACTCATATTGATAGTTTAATTTGATATCACATGATGCCCTCAAACCTTGATTCCATCCAATATGATGGGACAAATATTTGCATTTGAATTTTACTTATATATATAAAAAGTGAAATTACCTCTCACAATTTACAATGAGATAATTGGAATACATTTTCAAGTGTTTAATTTAAAAAATATATATTTTAAAAGAAATTGAAACGTTTAGCGACCACTCAAAATAGATTTTCAAGTATATTTTAATTAGTTTTTATCCAAAATATTTAAATAAAAGTGAGTTTTTTAAAAATATATATTTTTTTTCACAAACCAATCAAAACGAGCCCTAAATCTAGTTGTTTGGTAGGCTATTTAGTTATATTATTCCGTTCTCAAATTTTCATTTAGTCGTGTGTGATAAAAGATAATTTGTGCAAAAACGTGTGATTTGATTTGATTTTTCTTAAAGGTGTTTGGAATATTGATCTAGTCAAAGAGGTGTTTCTTCATCATGATGCGGAGAATATTCTTAATAAAGAAAAATTTTATGTGAAAAGCGCATATCATTTAGGAAAACGTTTAATTAGTTCTCTTTTGGTTTCTCAATTGTCAAAAAGAAAGCTTGTAAGCTTTTGGAGAGTAAGGTGGGAGTCTGATTCGTGTCCAAGATCAAGATAGTAAGATGGAAAATTATTAATTACAACATTCCTATGACGCATAACCTTTGGAAAAAAATGGATTGTTACGAACATATCATTCCCATGATGGTTAGTTTTTTAAAACTAAAAATTTGTGAGTATAGTTGCAACTAGATTTGACTCGACATCAGTGTCATTCAAATTTAACATTTCTTTTGTGTCTGATTAAAAATTTTGTTTACATCGTGGATTAAAAAAAAATTAATAATAATAAATAAGGGCGGTTTGTAATCTAACCTAAAAAAGCTAATTAAAATTTACTTTTTCTAAGAAATAAAAATTGATAGATAAAAATTAAATGTAATTCAACGATAACTAGCACATATTAGTTATTTAGCAGCTGAAAATTTAAATCCCCATTATATGTTGTATTAAAAAAAGATTAAATTTAAAATGGAAGATAAAAGAATTACTTTTAAAAAAATGTAATTAGGTAAAGGAAAAATGAAAGGTTGGAAAGTCTGGCATATGATATGAAATGGATGAGTGTCGGTGGATCAAAATACATGGGTTTATTTTCCAAATAATAATAATAATAATAATAATTTTCAGAAAAATAATAATAATTTCGTGGATTTCACGTGCACAAAGTATCAAATATCCTGCCCTTCCATTCAATTTTTCTTTTATATATATATATATTTTTTATCAAACATTATGGGAGGAGGTCACCTGCTGCATTTAATTCTATTTTTCAGTGGTCCTAATTATACTAACTATATTTAAAAGTATTACTAAATAAATTTAAACACTAAATTAATAATTATATTGATTTTAATTTACATTATCTATTTCGTTCTCTTCGAAGAAACCTCGTGTAAAACTTATAATTGTATCCATTAAACTCATAAACTATCATAAATAATCTAATTTAAAACTCCTATACAAAATTTGATCATTTTGAAATCGTCCATACATTTACTGCTCTAATCATCCATTTTGTAAAATCAACATTTGAATAAATCTACACGTTTGAGAATTAATGTATAGATGATTTTAAAAAGTAATCATATACTAGATGGTCTAAATTGATTGGTTTAAGAAACTTAAAAATGTAATTGACTCAAATTATAAGTTTCACACGATTTTTGGTTGAACGAAATCTTGTGGAAAATGTAAATGCACAAAAGTTCATAGTTTAAATTGATATAATTATTGGTTCAAAAAATTGTCATGTCATTAAATTACTATTTTATTGGTATATATACGTTGCATGTCAATTGGATATACAATTTTAACATATATTATATATATATATATATATATATATATATATATATATTATATATATATATAATATGTATTGTATATAATGGTATATAATCTATTCAACTAGTTTTTAGAATAGAATTTAAATGAGAACTATTATTGTTCTTTTAAGCAACTTAATTGAAAATTATTAGTATTATTATGATTGAAAAGATCAATTGCCAATTATTAGTATAGTGCTATATGAAAAGCAAATTTGAGAATGTTAAACTACTTTAGATCAAATTGAAGGTCGTCAGTATAGTTAAGTAAAAAAAATCAAAGTATTAATAATTTTATTTAGAAGTACCATTTAAAAAAGCACTTAAAAGTAGTGTGTAAAATTACTATTCATGTTTGACTTGAAATTGTACATTAAAAAAAGAAGAAAAAAAAAAAACTTTTCACATCAACTCTAAAAGCCGAAAGAAAAGTCCATTGTCGGTTGCCATTAATATAGAAATCATAATTTAAGGAAATTACTCTTACACATATTAGCAACAACAATAAATATAATCAATTAAGATTTATTTACGAATTTACTCCTTATAATTTAAGAAAATATATAAAAGTTAACCTCAATAATTTTAAAATTTAGATTTTAATTCATATTATTTTATAAAATCTCATAAATAGTCCATATAATTGGATAAAATTTTCATACATAATCTTCATTATTTATGAATGAACTATTTTTAATTATAAATCAGAAGAATCAAAGTTATTTTCTCCGAATTATCAAAACTAAATTTAGTTCAATATTTGTTTTCTAAAAAAATAAAAATAAAGAATCTAGCTCAATATTCTGATGATGCTCTACGTGGCCCTCGCTTTAAGCGATGATTTCCACTTCACGATCAACGGCTCAGATCTCACCATCCATTTCCTAACAGTATCACACACAATTATTAGGCTAATAATTATTGGGATCATTTACCACATTATGGGACTGCAAAGATTTTATGGTTGGATATTTGTTCCCAATTGCATGTCTAAAATTTTCCTTTTTTTCCCCTTTTTTGTCAAATATTTCAAGTTGAAGTTTGATAGAAATTAATGGGTTAAATATATATAATTGTCATTCTTTTTTCTTTTTCGTCTCAGTATGTTTTGAATTTTCAATTCCATTTTTTAAAAAGTGTATTTTTTTTATAATGAGGGGACCAATCATTCACTTTAATATGTAGTAAATGTTCCTTGAACTTATTAAAACAGATGCCGTAAAGAGTTGTTGCATCGTGGTGGAACCATTGCAAAAGTGACGGTGCTAATTGCTATGTTGGTTGCTACCCAAGGTTAATACAGGCTCCAAATTCAGGTAAAATAAAATATTCGTAAAATAGTAAATAAAACAAAATTTAGTTCTTTTTCGCACAAGCACGATTACTCGAACCCGCTCATCTGTCCGATGTCAATGCGTGCGTGCGGTGAAAGGGTTATACTTGCACTACCAACACAATTTAGACTTACATCTAGCATACCTTAGTATTTATACCCTTTAGACATAGCTAAATTTTCCAATGTGAAACAAAATACTTGCACTCCCTTAACTTTTGCTATGGGCCTAAACTCAAAAGTCATTTCCAACATAGTTATGCTAAAATAACAATAATTTTGTTCTTTTAAGTTTTTTCCATTGCAATAACTCATTTTGAGTTAGTATACGCCTAGATTGTCACAAATCTATTTTAATACAATAAAAACAAGTCATTTGAATCTTTTTAAGAGAGGGTAGATACATTAATTGCTCAACTTTGCTCCTGTTCGTATTAGGCTTTTGCCTTCTTTTTTTCTTTTTTGAGTTAGGTGGAAAGATTTGAACCTTTAATATCCTTATCCAGCCAAGTTATGTTCAAATTGACATAAGCATTTACAAGTTTAATCTTGTATATGACTTAAATTTCCCATTATAGTTGTTGTCATATTCAATATATAGCATAAAAGTGAGGCCTTTCTAGAAGGCAAGGATGAGGAATTTGGAATAATTTTAGAAGATGCAACATCAAAGTCCATGGAGGAGAAAGAAAAAAAAAGGCAACCAAGAAGTTGTTAAAAAAAAAATGAAGCTTAAGCCACACACAAAATCAATCAAAATGAAGAGTAGGCAAAAATGAAGAAACCTGGTGGAAGTTAACTCAAATAATTATTGCTTCATTCATCGATCTCCTAATAACTTAAACATGAACACTTCCAAATACAACTTCTCACCCTTATTTCTCAATCCTTCCCACTCATCGAATGGAATATCAGCTACCCTTTCTTTTTAAGATCTTTTTAACCACCAAACAATGAAACCTGATCTTTTAACCTTTGAATCTGCTCAACATATAGGTTATCTTTTGAACCAAAAGTATAATTTTTCACAATTTCTTGATGTTGTTAAAGATGGAAATTGAATATTTGTTTGACAGAAGGATGGTTAAATAATAATAATAATAATAATAATAATAAGCAACTAGGAGAAGATCTCGAATTACTAACTGAAAAATATTCGAACGACAATATATGTTACATTACACATTTGGTTCCTACGGTTAGAAGAGTTAGAGTTTAATCCCTATAGCCATAAAAGTTAAAATTTAGTCTTATAGATAAAAACTAAAATTTTGTCAAACTATAGGGACTAGATTCTAATTATAAACTATAAGAATTAAATTCTAACTTTCTCCAAATCATAAGGACCAAATTTGTAATTTAACCAGCAATATATTAGAATAATAGACACCCTATTCTCTAAAATTATCCCTGAATCTAAAGCAGATAGGGAATGAAAGGATTTTATTTTGAATATACTTCTCATCATGGTGTTGGAGCTAACTTCTACATCACAAAATGGTTTGACAAATACAGGTCAAAAAATACATGATTTCTTTTTAATCCTATAACTTAGGGGTCAAGTCCATGCAACTGAAATTAGGGACTTAATCTAAAATATTTAGACACAAGTTCATGTAATACTTTAACCAACAAGAATTATATTCTTGCAATTATCTAACTTGAGCGATCTAGTTGGATGTTACATATCCAGAGCCAGGGACCTGTGGAGGGTAGGTTCCATTGCAATTGAAAACCAAATGCCATGCTTTACGATCAGAAGGCTTTTCTTTTAAAAGAACAAATATATAACTTCCAAGCCCTGGTTCTTTGTTCCCCTTCAGTTCTATTCCCACTCAGGACATCATCAAATCGACCACTCATAGAAACCGTGCTTTCGTTAGGAGAAGTAAAAGAATACACAAAGACATATAAAAAGACACCAGCTCCAAAAGAGGAAAAAAAAAAAACCTACAAAAAATAACTCCAATCCAAATGAACAAAACCGAGCTCATAATTACAAAAAGATTTGGTAACCAACGCCCAAAGGAGTTTAAATCTAGCCACTTTCCAAACACTGTCACTTGTTTCCTCTACCTCCCTCAAAATCTTTTATTCTTCTCAATCCAAATACCCCACAAAACCGCAAAGAAGCAAGGACAACCCTCTAGAAGTGCAAAAAATTTCTGGATACAACATTAATACCATGATTAAAATTCCTTTTGTCATGTTCAAAGTTATTTTCAAATGTCTTTAATCATTTGAAAACGAATTTAAATGTTTGGTTTTATATTTTGAAATGTAATTTTCATATCATCAATTTTTTTTATTTTGAACTATGTAAGACATATAAGGGAGTGAATTTATACATGATCAAATTGATTTTAACCATTTCAAAATGGTTACATCCATTAATAGAATGACGTGAATTCTTGGTATGCAATTTCTAAGAACGATGCAAATTCCTTCTTTATCTTTATTGATTTGACACAGATTCAACAAGGAATATAAATTTTTAACACTCCATCCCTAGGGTAAATAGCCTAACCTATAGAGCTTCTCTACTGAGTTCGTCTCTACTCACAGATCTGTACTCTTAGAAACACTTGTCCCCCTTCCCCAATAACACCACCTCTGATTCGGCAGCAGCCATTACAAACGTAAAAACACGTCTTATTATTCTCCCTGATAGTCTTACCTAAATGAGCAATATCGTTATCAAGGCAATTAAACAACGGATACAGTTATGAGTATATATCAATTCCATACTAAATTTGAAAATATAGAGATCTCCCCGAGAAAGTTGGAACCCTTTGTTCCATGACAAAATACATCAACGGCCATAAAATGATGAATTGATTGAATACAGTTCCGTATAATATAAGATATTTGGAAGAACGCGAAACCAAATGATAGTATAGTTACCATGCACAATGTTTTCCCGGATTTGCACATCAAATTAAGAATGCTTCTATATGACAAGTACATGTGACGCCCCAACAAAACAACCTAAGGGACAAGGGGAAAACTTCAAGACTAATCATCAGCAGGAAAGAGCAACAAAAGGAAAGCAGAAAGAACAGAATGGAAAAAGGAAGTCGTCAGTATTCTGACTGAAAACTGAATATTATAGAACAATAATTTGCATAGACCCATTTACTATTTAGGGATATCGAAACCAAAAAGAGTAATCTACTGCCAAGAATCTCCAACCAACAGTCAATCATCATACAACTTCTCAACCAGCTTAGAAAATATCACCATACATTATTTGGTAGTAGACTAGACATAACAAGAGTACCTGAGTTCATGCCGCAGACCATTTTTCATCAGTAATGCAAAAATGCCTTCATGAATAGTGATGAGAGAACTCCATTTAGCAACTTGTCCCAATTATACCCAGATAAGAATAGCTTTACAAACACAGAAAGATACAGAACTATAGAAAAAAAAAAAAAGAACTAATAAATCATTTCCTATGTAACAAATAAATGGTAAAAGTAAAAGCAGTGTTCATTCATACAAATGCTTAGTACTTTGATCCGCATGGGTCCATGGACTTTCCAGGATAAGTGAAATGGCTTGAAGGGAAAATGAAGAAGAAATATTTTGAATCTCCAGTAATCGTAGGCAAACGACAGCAAGAATCAATGAAAATTTTATTTTCCCGAGATCTTTAAACATTGCGTATCACAATTTAATTTTTGTGAGAAAATGATATACAAATAAGAATGCCTACCTCTTTGAGGTGTTGATTGATGGATAAAGATCCAAAACCTCATATGCTGATGGAAGCAAAGATCAACCTCATGAATAGTACTACTAACGCTGGAGTAAGAGCACTACCATACTGAAGTTGAAGAAACTTTCCAATTGATTAATATCAAACCTAAGGAAAAGAACTGAGAATACATTGGGTTCTATTGAAATTTCAGTAGATCATGAGTTTCCTAAGACTCAACGCAGATTTTGGTTCTGCAAATGCTGATAAAATTCATCATTAGCCTTATCCAGTCTACCACTTGCTTCATCCGAGCAATATGGACTTATTTCTTCATTGGGTATATTGTCATCAACTATAGCACTCACGCCACCTCTGAAGTTCCCTTGGCATCCCCACTGATTTCTTTTCTGTAACCAAGGGGGACCATACTTTGTATTACGCCACTTTTGCTGCCTAAAATACCTTCTTCCCAAGTCATATGACGATTCTTTTGTCCGATTCGGTATCTGTTGGTTGTTTGATGAAGTGCACAAATCCGGTTGGTAATTAGTACTTGTACTAGGAGGGCTTTCTTCTGAGAAAGAAGTTCGAGAATCATGGCTGTTGACCTGCCCTTCTTGAGAGGACTGTCCAACTGCAGTACCACAGGCAGATGTAGGCGGGCCTCTCTTACCTCGGGGATATGGTGGCAGGGGTGGAAAAGGATGAAAAGGCACTCCAGGAGCAACATCCCAACACTCCAGATTCTCTGCATGGGATGTTCCACATTGCTCAATGATAGAAAATGGAATTCCATAGGACACAGGCATGCGAGAAATAAATCTTTCCTGTGGGTGTCCAACCGTGGAAAAAGCACAACCCAAATCGCAAATATTCTGTCGAGGAGGATCTAAAACTGTTGAAAAAGCACTTGAGGAAGCCACAGGGGGATTGAAAGGAGATGAAAATCCAGGAGGAATATCTTCAGGTACATTCTGCACCGCACTGTCTGCCCTAATATCTTCATCTTGCCGACAACGTACTCCAACAGAGTCAGAGAGGGAGGAGTCCTTATCATCATTGTTTACTTTGTCTATCAACATTGATGCCATTCCAACACAATTTAATTGGCTGGAATTCAATTGCTGCACTGATGTTGATTCAAGCTTCTGCTCCTTGGATCTCAGATCTAGGCTTGTGTCTGCAGGCTGATCCCATCGGCTCTTACGCTTACGGACTTTTTGTCCATTCGATGAGTGACCAGCTGTGGAAGCCACAGAACAGACCTCCACAGGATGAGCATCTGGCAAAGATGTAGGCATCGACTGCTTGACACAATCAATTGCATCCGTGGGTCTGGAATCCTGATCATGCCGATAACTGTGCGATGCTGTAAACCTACTGCAGTTTGAACCCCTGTAAACTTCCAATCTTCCATCCTCCCTCTCCGAGTAACCAAATTTTCTAGAATGTCTGGGGAACCATCTGTCCCGAAAACTTCGGGCAATTTGATGTACCTGCAGGTCCATGCTTAACTCGTCAAAACTGAACTTCGAAAGCATTTGGCCAAAGATCATAGCTACGCTAAGTCTTCCCATTTTAAAGGAAAAGGATCATGAACTATATTTGAATGTTTTTGGACATTTTATAAAGTTTATTAGTGTTCTTTAGGAAATTGTCTTGATTTGGCATACATTTTAAACAAAAATATTTTTTACCATCATCTTTGAGCATCCCGGAGGCTTTCACGTAATTACTCTGTTTTTTTATACATTGCAAATCTGAACTGTGATTGAATGCGACTTTTGCATAGATATTTCATCTGAAGATAAATGTCTTATTACCCTGTTTGTGACTTCACTCTTTAATATAGTCAAGCTATGGGAAGCCCTTTTACCCCACCAGATATATTTTTATATATAACGTTCATTTATAGTTAAAGTTCTTGTCCTCTACTACTCTTTGCACTATTGCTCTTTACAGAATAGGTCCCTAAAATAAATTGTAGATGATACCTGTTTGTCATCATGCTCTGTCAGTGACAGTAAGGACTCCCTCAAACTGCATAAAAAAGTAGTCATGTAAGGATCACTAAAATACATGCAACGCAAGGATCTACCAATTATCACTCATTGCAAAAGAAAATCATTAGCTGAAGATACAGATAAGCATGTCAAATCCTTTGACGAAAGTTGGTTCTTTTCTTTCAAAAGTAACATTCAAAAGAAAAGAATTAACACATCTGTGCATGCATAGTCTAGCAAAGCCTGTTCTTTTTTGGAGTTCATACTCACGGGTGAAGAAAAGGAACTACTTGCCAACATTAGATGTCAAGTAGTTTCAGCAACTTTGCCTTCTTATACCTCACTCCCTATCAGTTATGATCATCCCATTTTAATCTGTTTAATATTATTTTGTACAACATGCTCAATGATCTGAAAGATAAACCTTTGTTCGACCAACCTAACCAAAGGAATCACACTAAGGTTTCACTTTACTTCAAAACCACTCTCATCAGTGTGGTTGTTTTAACAATGATAAACAACACCAAGTTTCAGCAAACAAACATATTTTGTTACATCCACCTCGTTGTTTGGTTTTACAACCTAAGCAAAAAAGTTCAACTATGCATTATCTGATTCCACTAAAACTCTATGAGCCCCACCACAGGGTAGGCACTAGCAAGAGATATAATTTAAGTGTTACACTAATATGACTCCTGTGCAACTTCCAATTATCGGGATTCAAATGTATATAAATGCAACAGAACGAAAACAGTAATTCAATGACGTAGGCACGACTATTCTATGCAATGGATTCAAATGCATGTACGTGCAGGGTAAATATCCCACAATTACTTTTAGCATAGAATAACAAAGCAAAACCTAATTTCAATTTGCACATTTGACAAAAGGAAGAAAATTAAAAAAGAAAAAGTTGAGTAATCAAGGTTTTTTTTTATAAGAAACAAAAATATTATATTTAAAAAGTTGAGTAATCAAAGTAGATCTAGAAAAGACCAATAAAAAGTGGATTGGCAGTTTTTGATGGAGTTTAAAGCACATGAAAAAAGGATGGAAAATACTTGGGTGCAGACTGCACCCATCTCTTGTGCAGCCCGGCCTGCACCCAATGAGATTGTGCCACATGGAACAAATTTCTTTAAATGGCTTTTTCTAAAAAAAATTTGTGCGAGTCTCCTAAGAGCATCAACTTTTTCATTTGTCTCTATGTCAGAGGAATTCACTCAATTGATAGCTGAAAACGTCAGCCTTATATCCCAATTTCACCTAGCTGCTGCATTTTGGGCAAAAAAGATAATGAAACAGTGGATCAGATCTTCTTTAGTTGTAAGTCGGTCTCAAGTGGTGGCATTTATTGCCCAAATTCTTTGATATTCTCAATGGTGCTTTTCTAGAATGATCAATGAAAAAAAGAGACTTTTAGGTACTAACATTATAAAAGTTCTCCTTCAGAACTTTGGTTTGAAAGGAATACAATATCCCAAGACCAATTGCAGATAAACCCTTAATTGGAGAGACTGAATGGTTAAGCTTCAAAATAAAGTTTGTACCGTGCACCTTTTTGTAACTATCCTCTTAGCTACTGGTGCCAATTGGAATGGTTTTATATGAAGGCCTAAGTGACACATGAAGATTTCTTATCATCTCTTGTATACTTCATTTTTAGTATATAAAGAAAAAAGTATATGTTGTTTCTCTTCTTAAAAACGAAAAAAGAAAAGAAAATGTTTGATAAAATCTTCATGATGAACTTTCTAAACTTAAAACTATAGAAGGAAAAAGAAAACAAAATTACACTGCACCATCAAGAAGAAACTGAAGTCTACATTAGCACATCACAACAAATTTAAACTACCACATAGTTGACCGCTATCTACGTAGTGATTAGGAAATGACTGTTTGAAATTAAGCATCACAATTTCTTACCTTTCCATTCCAGGGCAAGGAGGACCTCCATTAATATGCTCTGAGGTGAGTATCTCTCTCGTCACCAAGTATTCTAGGACCTGCATAAGAGTTTGATTATTAAACCCTCTGTTTGGTGTCAAGCAATGATTTAAAAAACTGTGATTTAAAATCTGAGAAGTAATTTTAAGATAAAGAATTGTTTGGAACAAAAAATAAAAGTTTGAAATACACCTAATCAAATTTTTGTGTTTGAATGGTAAAGGAGAACAGAAAAGAAAATACAAAATTTACTAATATAGGCTTTTAATTTGATATTATACAAAATTAAAATATGACAAGGTTAGATAAATACTTTCAACTCCAAAGTCTATGAAATCCTGCACAATCTAATCATTTTATTAGTCAGGACAAGCTTTTACATAACAACTCCAGTTTGAAATCCCTCACAATGCTTTATGCAATTCGTTTGCTCTCTCTGTTTCAAAGCAGGTATCTTCCTGTTTCATATTCTCAAAAATGTTGGTTTCTGTTATTTGCTTCCTCAATCTCCCATGGGTATTTTCAGATTCTTTGAAAGGAAACTAGTTGTAGCTTCTATGTGGTAACAATTGGAATTCAAAGGCTTATTTACTTTGGGTTAACGTGGTCAAAGCCATCGTTTTTGGGCTTGGAATGGAAAGAAATCAACTCATTTTTCCGAATTCTATCCTCTCACCTTATGATAGATTAATTTGGCTTCACTAGGAAGATATCTCCAGAGATTTCCATTGATTTTGGTATGGATGGCCCCTCACATGTGCCATTGTGGGTTTCAAGGAAGAAGCTGATACTTGGTTTCAGTACTTTATGGGTTTCAAGGAAGACGCTGATACTTGGCTTCAGCCTTAACAACTCTCTCTGATTTTCTTGGCAAAATCGTTCAACATATTGAAATGTCAGTCAAGGTACTGAACATAACAACAGCATATAGGATAATCTTTACCCCAAAAAATCAAAATTTCTTATGAGACCTTCATGTCTATCAAAAGAGCTTCATTTTGGTCTTCTTGGTCTGAGAAACAACCTCAACGAATCCACAAATTCCTTCAACATTTTCTTAAATTTGGTTCTTTCACAGCTCTGTACTGGCATAAATCTTTGTATCCATTCATTACAGTGTCACTACTTTTACTACTAGGTGGAGATATTCTTTGTAATCCACTTGGGGTGGTTGAGAGGCTACTTTGCTCCCTACTTTATATTTCATTTTATTTATGAATCATTATTTCTCCTTCCTTTTCTTTTTTGTTTTTATTTTGTGGTTTTTTTTTTTTTTTGGTTTTGATAAGAAACAAAAGAATATATTCAAAGAGGAGTAAAAGAGAACCGCCTAAGGGCGGGGGATGAGATGACCACCCCCCCCTCCCCCCACCAAAACACTAATGTATAAGAGCCTTCCAATTGTTGAAAATCGTGGAGAGGCTAAAATCACCAAATTTGTGTATTGGTGCGCCACCAAGAAGCTGTATGTTGAACAACAGTCCAAAAAGAATCATTATTTCTCCTTCCTTTTCATTCTTTAAATAGGAAACAATTTCATTGAATAAACAAATGAAATATACAAAAGGAAGAGCCCACCCAAAGGGATTACAAAAGACTTCCCCAATTGGATAAAATAGAGTTTAAACCATAATTGCTAAAAGGTAGAACACTTATATATCCATAAAGAGCCGTGAAAAGAGATGAATCGATCACTTTCTTCAAAATCTTTCTTTGCTTGAAAGATTTTCTTAAGTTCCTTCCATTCCAAATCCAGACCATCCAAAATCCAAATTGTAGCTCAAACAAAATGTTGCCATTATTTCTCCTTAAACAATAAATAACAAATAAAGAAAGAAAAGAAAAGAAAAGAGTGGAAGCCCAACCAACACCCTAAAGATTCCTCTTCCTTTCCAACCAAATATTGTAAATAATGTAAAAAAATACAAGCAGGCTAGTGCTACAAAAACTTCCTCCACGGCAAAATGAACAGCGAAAAAGTATGGCCACAAGACCAAGTTTGATAATCGATGATAATTAAAAGCTCCTCAATCCCCTCCCTCTGTTTATAACAAATGCCCTAACTCCGTAGCTAATTACCTATATGTCCTAATACCATACTAATATCCCTAACTAGGGCTCTTACACATTGCACATTGCACCCTTACACATTGCAGTTCCATCTCTCTTACAAAAAACCACAGCTTCAAAAACTTCAATGATCAAAAACTAAGTGATGTAAGAACATACCATGTTCTTTAAGATTAGTCCAAGCTGTAATCTTGTTTAGTTTCTGTTTATTCTTTATTTTCTGTTTTCTAACTGGTTAACTGTTCAACCAGTTCCCTCTTGAGTTAGCCAGGCTGGCTGGTTTCCTATATAAGGGGCCTCCATTTGTATCATTTGCATCAATTAATAAAAGCTTGAGGTATTATTTTTACTTGTGTGCATCACTAAGAGCATCATCAAGAAGCTGTAAATGGTTAATTTTGACCACTTTATACCTATGCCACGACCTATGAGGGCATTGGATAGTATATCCTTTTCAAGCAAATCCACCAATCCCATCAAGGACCAGATCAAAGAAAGAAAGGGAAAAAAACGAACTATCATTGCAGTTGCATAAAAGGCATGCTCCCTCCCTCCCTCAAGGATGTGCTTGCACTACGAGCATGCCTAACTAGGAAAAAGTAAAAATGACTCGTGTTTTTAAGCAATCTTGTACATGTTTAAAATATCTTATCTTTCCTTCAGAAGAAACAAAAGTCCTAATATGCTACACAGTAACATATCAAATAAATAAGATATATTTCGCCTGAAGTAAACACCAATTATGTACATATGTTTTTGGTAGTGATAGCAAAAGGTTTATAACTATCCTTTGAATACCAAGTCTGGCAAGAGAATGAAATCTGTACCACATTTTCCTAGTCCCTCTCCCCCATACAAAGCCAAAAAGGTTGGCACTTACCACCTCAATCATTTTGAAACAAACATTTGCAGTAATTCACTTTCAATATAATTGCAAGTCAGTTTTATACTAAATATCAGTTTCTTTGCTAATTACATACTTGATCCTTGTTTATTCAAATATTCAAATGCGACTGTTCATTAGTTACATTCAGAAGACAAGAAAATGATTTTAATTTTTAAAAGAAAACAAAATTTTCATTGATATAATGAAAAGAGACTAATGCTCCAAAAACAAAGTATTGAGAAGACAAGGATTTTTTTTGGGGGGACAACCCCGAGCCTACAACATTTGTACCTAGGTAGATGACCACCATAGATTGAACCTATGACCTCTTAGCCTTTTATCAAGGCATGCCCTTGTTTACCACTAAGCCAACCCATGATGGTTTGAGAAGACAAGGAAATGATTATATATAAATATATATATATATTGAAGTGGGAAGTTTCTTCCCAAACTCTGAAAAGGAATATTGCAATTGCCATAAAAGTACTACCTTCAAAAGCTTCCGAAGAATAGGTATCTTTTTGAAGTCACTTCTATATTGCTTCATTATGTTATGCAGCATCCGCAAACCTGAGAGCAAAAGGAGGGGGGAATAAACAGTTTATGGTATTTTATAAACCAAATGAAACAGCAAGACTGGCCACAAATTATACCCCGACCACAAAAATTATATATATATATATATATAAAACAATAAACTGGGGGAAACTCTACCATTTTTGTTTATTATGTCAGTCAATACTACTCGTGACTTTGTCTTCAAAAGAGCATCAAGGATCATTGAAAGATCTCGATTGCTGTCAAAGAAAATAACAAAAAGCATTTATCATCACCTGCATTACAGAAATAACTGTTCATAATATGGAACATCAAAAACATAATAATAATCTAAGGCAACCTCTGAATTGCTTCACCGCTAGCACTTGCACCCGATGCAGCAGTCAGAAGAAGAAGCTTTAAGTACCCTTTAGGAGCATCCTGTTTTTTTTTTTTTAAAATAAGAAACGATTTCATTGATTAAATATCCGAAGATATCCAAATGTACATGAGGACCCCAAACATAGGGGGTACAAAAGAAATCCATTCATAGGGAGTGCAAAACAAGGAAAGAAAAACTATTGCTCTGTATAGCCTGTAAATCTTCACACAAAAAAAAAAAAAAAAAAAAAAAACATTGTGAATGATAATATCGATTGCAAATATCTTTAGGAGCGTCCTGTTAGAGGAAGGAAAAAGCTTTTGGGTACTCAAACACTGCAAATATCTCTGAACAAAAAATGAGCACACTGCAGCAGATGCAAATCCACTTTTTGTTGCCCTTGGGTTGGGTAAAAACATCTTTTATTTTGTTTGAAACGGAAACAGAAGTACGGAAGAATAGGCTACATAAAAATAAACCAATACTCTTTTTTCTTTTTCTTTTTCTTTTTCTTTTTCCCTTTTTTTTTTTTTTTTTTTTTTTTGGTGATAAGAAACAAATTTTCTGGATGTACGAAATTTTCAACAAAAGCGTAGGCTACATAAAAAGAAACCGATACTCTGATCCATGAAAAAAAAACATCAGAATTACATGGAGAATGAGAAGTTGATGGTAAAGCATAAAAGAGCCCACTGACCATTCATTGCCAACGGCAAATAAAACCAAAAGAATAGCAGAAAATTCAACAAGTCAACATGCGGAAAGTAATAATGACTCACTTTTCTTTTGCTAATGCCCCCTTCAGCATCCAGAAGTTCATTAAGCTTCTCCTCAACTAAAGCATTAAATACCATTAACCATTATAAGCCCATCGCAGCTATTTAAGCTAAAGCTAGTATTCCAAACATGACTAACCTGCTTCAAAACGGTTGCCTGGAGAACCTTCAATCAATCGCTTGGGCTTTACAGAGGAAATCTGGGACCTGTTAGTTATTTGAATTTTTTCTACAGAGCTAACTTTTCCTTTCTTGATGGAACCTGGTTTACGTGAAGTTTTCATCTGAGGATGCGATTTTATATACACTTGCTTATCTTCAATAGCATCCAGCTTGGACTTCTTACGACCATCAATGTCATCAACTGATAACTTTGCCTCCTGCTCAATAGAGCACGTATTTTTGTCAGAAATATTGTCCACAAGAGAGATTTCTGTCTGATCAACAAAGACAGGTTTGCTTGTCACATCTTCAGTCTGATGGGTAATATCCGGCAGTGGAGTAGGTGATGCTACCTTTGAGTCTTCGAATTCCAATGAACTGTGCAATGGTGAAATGGTAGAGGCAGAAAGGTTAAGATGCTCTTCTTTTTCTTCTGAAATCTTCGATGCAGAAAGGTTAAGAGAATCCTCTTTTTCTTCTGAAATCTTCGAGACAGAAAGCTTAAGAGTATCCACTTTTTCTTCTGAAATCTTTGATTCAATAGCAATTCTGATAGGTTGATCTCTCTTATCCCTAATCCCTTTTATATGCCCTGAGGGTTGCATTTTAGCAACATCCAACGAACTAACTGCAGTTGGCACGTTATTATTCCAACTTCTACCATCTGCACGAAGCATCACTGGCTCTGGGAACTCTTCATCTGAATCACTTTGAATAATGACCTCAGAATTGAGGGGGTCTCCACCTATATAACCTCGACATTGAAAAGAACCACAATAACATTTTTTTGCAGCAGCCCCAAATACCCTTACATAATTGTAGTCAAACGTCACCTCTTCCCCCTGAAACAGGAAAGAATTCAGCTTCAGCTAATACAATGTAAGGAAGAAAATGAAATGGGGGAAAAAGGAAGAAAATGAAAAGGTTTTTTTTTTTAATGTTGCTACCAAAAACATAGCGAAGCATCAAATATCAAGCTGTGAACAAAAAATGCAGGAATATCCAAATCAGCCAAAAAATTAGGAGAAAACATTCAAGGATAAGTTAAAGAAAATGTATCTAAGATATGAATGGAAATGTCAAGGCTGTTCAATTTCATCCACATTCATAGTGATAATTGCAGAATCATGTGAAAACAGATTCTATGAGAGACTCGACTTTCTTTATCTTTTTTTGAAAGGGAAACAAGTCTCTTCGTTAATAAAATTAAGACAGACTAATGCTCAAAGTACAAGAGAGTTATATAAAGAGCATAAAGCATAAAAAAATTATGGAATCACAAGATCCTGCTTCGGTGAATAGTGTCACCGAAACTATTTGATTACAGCTCAGCTTCAATTTACTTGTCGAAAAACAAATTGAAACAGATATGATGTATCTGATGTCAATCTTTCATCAAGACATTTTTTTCATACCAAAAAACACTGAACTACAGTCGTGGAAAGGGGAATATACTTCATATCAAGAGAGCGATATGGAAGGAATTGATAGGAAAATGGTAATATATATATATATGTGTGTGTGTGTGTGTATTATAAAATTAATTAAAAAAAGCCATCTAACAATTGCATTTCAGGAGCCCTAAACAGATGGGGGTTACAGAATTAGATTCTATCATCAAGTCAAAAGGTACTGCTGAGCTTTTAAGGAACTAAGGAAATCACACGCACAGCCCTTTTCATTGACAAAGTAAAAAGTCTACAGTAAATGAAATTGAAGGTAACAAAAGCAAACAGTAAATGTACCTTCTTAATATCCCTTAGTGCAAAGAGCCCAATGCAGATTTCTCCATTCACCATCCACTGTTCCAAAACCAAAAAGAAAAGAGAACTAAAAACTCGTAAATTCTCCAACAACTCTCAGAAACTGTTTAAGTTGCTAGTACTGCCTTTACTTGACAGGAAAGTTTTGGGAAGAAAACATCCCCATTGCTATAGAAAGTAGGAACTAACCTAGTCAACACAGTAATATTAAAAATCTTGAAACTGTTAATAACCAAGGTTGGTTAACATGTAAAGTAAATACATAAAATTGATGTAATGACCATTAGTTTTCAAATTAAATTTCTTGGATGGTTTGCTTGTCGTCTAGCCAGTTTTGGCTCCTTCATGACCAAATCCTCTCCCAAGATCTCGCCAAGGGCACAACTCCTTTTTTGTTTATTTTCTTTTTCTTTTGATAAGAAACAAAACTTTCTTATAGAAGGAACGATTTCGTCGATAAATGAAATAAGGGGGGAAAACCTCCAAACACCTTATTGATGGGTTACAAGAAGGAAGTCCAATTGGAAATGAAAAAAGATAAGCTATAAAGTGCAAAAGGGTGTTAATTTTTACACCAAAAGAAAGCAGTAGAAAGAACTCTATCATAAAGCGTTCAACAGAAGAGGATGCAATGCAGTCATTTCGTTTCCTCGAAGATGCCAGAAGAATGCATGGACAAGAACCAACCAAAGAGTCTTCCTCAAACCATAGAATGGGTGTCCAACCAAAACAGAAGGAGAACATAGATAGAAATAGGAAATGGCGACCAATCGAAAGCTTCCAAAAGAGTAAACCAAAACTGAGATGCTGCATAAAAAGATGACCAGGAGATTTGAACATGGGTCAAAGGGAGACTAGGAGACACATTCACCATTAGGCTAGCTAAAGTCATTAAAGATGATCAGGAGATTGAACA
Source organism: Benincasa hispida (assembly GCF_009727055.1). Lineage (NCBI taxonomy): Eukaryota > Viridiplantae > Streptophyta > Magnoliopsida > Cucurbitales > Cucurbitaceae > Benincasa > Benincasa hispida. The sequence continues at coordinate 46,991,124 of NC_052352.1, forward strand.
TTTGAATTGCACATAACACGCATAAGAAGGAGTTCTTCGTGGTAATCGGTCTGTTCTTCGTGGTAATCGGTCTGTTCTTCGTGGTAATCAATCAGAGTTGAAGATTTGAATTGTGCCACACACACTCACACACAAAACAGCTTTCATGAAAAGTGTATTCTTTCAGCTTTAATTAAAGTTGTTGGGCAATCAAAATAAATACTCATGAAAAGTTGCAGGCTTCAGTTCATGGCTCTCGATCTACGGCCTAATGGCCATTGCATATGTAAATCTTTTGAGGAAATGGTAGAACAAATATTTCACCAGATGTCCTTTCACTACTTACCAGAATATGGCATTCCCTATGACCGTAGAACATTGCCCTATGACCACCTCTGGTTGATTCCGACAGGCCACCTTCTAGAGTGTAAAGATATAGTTCTCCCACTCAACACAGTTAGTGTATTTTGCAAGAAATATTGATCGATAGGAAACTATTCCAGAATAATGAAAGGGGTGCTTCACTTTGCTAAAGTATATTGTTTATGTTTCCTCTGCTTATTAGACATAAGACTCACACAGTTCTGTCTGTAACTATGTTTTGGCTTGCATCAATTAGTTTAAATTATCAAATGCAATTATCATATTCAAGAAAACAATAACGAATATCTCTAACAAGAAAACCCCTCCAAAGAATTGCAGACTCAATAACAAATCTCTCTTCTCCCTGGACTTACAGAAAAATTCCAGAAGCACCAAAACATCCGTTGCCTCCCTACCTGGCAAGGGATGACAAAGCCAAGACAAAGCCAAGACAATTCAAGATTGAACCCTATCCCTCGTGTAATTCTCTATAAATAGACTCCCCCCTCTCTTCTATTAGGCAGATTTTGATGAATTGAAGTTTCCTCTTTGGATTTTACATTAATTGGTATCAGAGCATCCTACGTGATAGGGCCTGATGGTGAAAGGCAACACTTCCCCCTCCTCATCAGATGCGGAAGAACCAACACCCCTGCGATCACTCAACAGAAGACTCAGCAAGTCGAGTAATCCATAGAGCTCCTCAATGAAAAAATTGTAGCAATGCAGGCGTCCATGGTAGATATGCACAAGATTATGGAACAATTGACAAGAGAGGTCAAGAAAGTCTCAAACGGCAAGGGTGAAACAGAGGAAGCAAAAACGGGTAATCAAGAAATTCAAGACCAACCAAAATTGCTTCCAATAGTCGAGTGTGCAACAAGAAGGAAGATTACACATCTTGAATAAAAAAAATTGGGTTTTCTGACGAAATCACCAGCAAGGAAGAAAAGGTCTGAATCGGAAATTTGACATCAAAAATTGAAAGGATCGATTCAAACATTCTGACGAATAAGGAAGAAGACGAACGTGTGGTTGGACAGAAAGTTCCGATAAAGAGAGAAGGAGAAAGAAACCTCGTGGTTGACGGAGAAAATTGTTAGAATCTCGTTTGCAGACCATTTGCAGTCGTCGGCAAGATCCATGACCCACTCACAAACGTTCTCGAGGAAGAAGAAGATGTAAGAGATGAGCAATTTCGCGAAACAATCACCCTAATTCCTAACATTCTAACGAAGAAGAAAGAAGAAGGAGAACCCGTGAATGAAGAAGAAAATCGTTGGAAGATCCTTCGCAAACCATCTGCAACCTTCGACAAAGAAGACGAAGAAGACAAAGCAGCGGCACGATCTCGTGACGAACATTTTCACAAAATTCTTTTTCGATTTTTTCCTTCTGACCCGACCCAAAAGACAACCTTGGACCCAACCCGATTTGAGTAAGCCCACCAACCATTTTCTTTTCCCCTACCCGACAAAGAAGACCCAACTCGTTTTGGTGCCAAATAGTAAAGAGCATTCATGGTAGAAGCAAGTTCAGTTGGCACACGGCTGGTAAGGCAAGTGTTAGCCTACGTAGCCCATGGATTATCATTTCAAGATCTTGTTTGAAAATTAAACCTTGATTGTGTTCAAGCTTACTAATGGTTGTAGAATTGCATTTTGGCTTGATCCATGGATTTCATTTCAAGATCTTGTTTGAAAGTTGAAGCCTTGATTGTGTTCAAGCTTGCCAATGGTTGTAGATTTGCATTTTGGCTTGATCCATATTCCATGGATCGATAAAACACCTCTAAATATCTCCTTCCCAAGCTTATTCAGAATTGCTCTCAACCCAAATGGTTCAGTGTCGGATCATTGAGATACCTCCTCTTCCTCATGGTCCATTTTCTTTCAAAGATTAGGAAGAGATAATCGAATTTCAGAATCTCTTGGCCTCATTTCAGAAAGAAAAAAAAAAAAAAAGAAAAGAAAAAAAGAAGTAGCGGCATGTCCAGATAGGTGGTTATGGTCTCTTGAAGCAACGGTGCTTTCTCGGTCAAATCTCTTGTCACTCATTTATCATTGGCCTCCCCTTTAGATAAAGGGTTGAAGAAAGCTCTTTGGAAATCCAGAAGTTCCCTACGAGTGAATATTACGGTTTGAATCATGCTATTTGGGTCTTTAAACTGTTCGTCAGTCATGCAAAGGAAACTCCCTTCTCATTGTCTATCTCCATCTATTTGTACTCTATGTATGGCTGACAAGGAGGACCTTCAGCACCTGTTTTTTGACTGCTGTTATGCTAAAAAGTGTTGCCTTGTTCATTTGATTTATTTAACTTAAGTTAGGTCTTCGGCAAAGTATTTTGTGAAAATGTTCTGCAGATTCTGGTTGGACCAAGGATGAAATCAGATGCCAAGTTACTTTGGAATAATGCGGTCAAAGCTTGGCTTGCTGAAATTTGGTTCAAGAGAAACCAAAGAGTTTTCCATGACAAATCAATGCCTTGGTTGGATAGATCCATAGATAGCTCGAATCGATGCCTCTTCTCGATGTACACTTTCCAGCGCATTTGCTGATTTCTCCAACCAAGATCTAAGCTTAAATTGGAGGGCGTTCATATTTCCAGCTTATTAGCTATTGTCGTCTAGTTGATCTTATTTCATTTCCCATTGTATTGGTACTTGTTTAGTAGTCTGCTCTATTTGCACCATGTGTTTTGTCCTAGTTGTACACGAGAGTTTGTACGTTTGGGCTTGGATTGTTTGCTTTATCTTGGTATTATTATGGTACGTTTGGGCTTGGATTGTACGAGGGCAAGGGTGAGAGTAAGAGAGCGAGACCGTGAAAGAGGGAGAGGAGAGGGAACTATGAGAGAAAAAGGAGCGAGAGAGCTAGAGTGCAAGAGCGAGAGAGAGAGAGTGAGAAAGCCCATTCCGTGTGTGCAAAGTTCCTTTTTTTGGTAATTTCAATCAAAGGGGTCAAAAAACCCTCATATTCAGAAAAGTGGGGCAAATCTCCTCCCCCCCCCCCCCCCCCAAAAAAATTGGTGGTCATCCAATGCCCAATGAACCCTCCTAAATGTGTCTTCCATCCTACAACCGAAAGACCACTCAAAAGGATGAGGATCATACTTGCCCAATAATAAATCTATGGCACGGAGCCTAGAAATGCCATAATCACTAAACCAACAGAATTTCATTGTGCAATCTTAGATTACCTATTATATCCAAACCACCAAATTCCGTAATCTTTCATGAACTTCTCTATAATATTGATAACCAACACAAAGATCTTAAATAACAAAAGCAAGTCAGAATTTTGCTCAAGATTGATGGTCCACCTACCTCAAAAAGGAAGGCCTAGATAAGAAGAAAAACTACCACACTACAACCCACACTTGAGGCCCAATTACCTTCTCTATGAAACAATCTACATAATCATAAGCCTCTTCAAAATCAATTGATAAAATAACATCTTCATGTTTACTTCTATAAAGAAACTAAATCTTCATGTTTACTTTTATGAAGAAACTAACATAAAAATAACATCTTCATGTTTACCACTCCTATGATCCTCCATCACCTAATTAGCTATAAGAACTTGGTCTAGAATGTGCCTCTTGCCATTAAAAAACCCATTGACACTTGGTAATCAGACTACAGAACTCTTTCCTCAACCTATGGGCCAAAACCTTAGGATCACATCGGGCAATGCAATAATATGACACTGCTGCATAGAAGCCTTTCATTCCAGGGTGAAAATACTTATTTAAAACACACGCACACACAACACCAAGAAAATTAACAGTATGCTACAATTTTTTATTATAAGAACAATATGCAACAATGCTTAGTGATAGGGTATAAACCTTCTCTGTGCGGCAATTTGGATCACAACTGTGGTTAATGAAACGCCCCAAATTTCCCTTTCTGCATGCATCTATGACCTGCAAGACACATACAGACAAATTACAGACTTTAAATAACTTTCACCAAAGGGGAAATGAAAAAAATGACGTAATTAAGAGGAGTGGTCCTCATATTAGTTCCTCATCAGTAGTCTAGGATAGTATGGAATTTCTTAAACCTCAAGCTATAAATCCTTTACACAAAAAAATGTTACTTCTAACAGGATACAATAGGAATGAAAATCATTCTGACTTCGCAGTAATTTGACAATTATATTCTTAAAGCATTACTTCAAAGATGTTCAGATGAAGGAGAAAATATATTCCGTCCATATGTTCCTTTTTCATTTGTTTCTTTTCCAAAGGGGTGGGAAAGAAAACAAACAAGTAAGAATCTAAAACATTACAAGGGGCCAAAAGATAAATAAAGCTCTTTTTAATTCAATACCAGATTTCGCTTGAGAAAAATTGAAAGAACATAGACAGGCATACTGCATACAAAAAAGACAGCCCATTGAAGAAGGCTAACCCAGCCTATATTAAAAATAAAAGGCCTCCAATCAAAGATAATAACACCACGAGAATAATTACAAAAGTCCTTTTTTTAATAGAATCAACAACTTTCATTGAGAAAGAATGAAAGAATACAAGGGCATATAAAAAAACCAAGCCCACAAAAGCAACCCCTTAAAGGAAGGGCTTCCAACTAAGTAGAATGTTACCTAAAGAGTAATTACAAAAAAACTTCAAAACCGAAGCCCAAAACAAAACATGAAACCTCACAAAGGACCTAACCTCACCATGGTCCATATCGAAACCTCTAAACACCCTATTGTTTCTCTCCCCTCCAAATGTCCCACGATATATAGCACCCACCACAGCAAGCCACAACAGATGGCCTTTCTCTCTGAAAGGAAAATGGAGGAGGAACTTCCTTATCGCATGAATATCCCTCTGGCCAACAATCTGAATGTCAAACTCCTGCATGAATCAACTCCACACAAACCTCACAAATTGGCAACCCAAAGAAGGTGATCCAAATTTGCCTCTGCCTTCCAACAAAGTATACAGCAAAAAGGACCCATTAAAAGAACCATCTTCCTAGCAAGCCTATCCAAAGTGTTCACATGACCAAGTAAAACCTGTCAAATAAAGAACTTGATTTTCTTTGGTATCTTAATCCTCCAGACCACATCAAAGACCGATTCCCTCCAGAAAGATTTACAAGTAAAGCCCTAAGAAGGATTAGGCTTTCAGACACGAACATCCCTTCTCTCCTCCCTAAAATTGCACCCTTCCAAGGAAGAAAAAAGAGAGGCAACATCTCTCGTCTCCCTAATGGATAAACGACAATGGAAACGGAAAGAAAAAGAAATAGAGTTCCCTAACCAAACCAACGAGTCAAAGACCAATCAATTTTTAAAAGTGACAGATGATAAAGATGGAAACATATAACAGAGGGAGCTATCACTAACCCACTAATCTCCCAAAAATACGGAAACTCAAACACAATATCTTTTCAAGGATTCTGGTTTGTGCCTTTAACCCCTTTTGCCACCCAATCAAAGGGATGATTACCGTGCTTACTCACAATGATCTTGTTCCACACGGATTCAGGCTCAAGGGCAAAACGCCAATGCCACTTAGCCAACAAAGTTTTGTTACAAAGCCTTAAATTACCAATCTCCAACTCACCCTGGTTCACAAGGTGCCCCAAGGCACCCAACTAACCAACTGAGATGCCTTTCTTTCATCCACTCCTTGGAGACCGAACATTATGCCTGATGTTAATCTACATCTCCTCACTGGATCTTTTGGAGCCCCTAAAGATTCCATTGCTCCTCCCTAGTCAAAGACCCCAAAAAATAGAAAAAAAGAAATAATTGACGTGCTGAAAAATGCTTGAGATCCTCCTCAACGATAAATCTAAGTCTAATCAAACAACTGGAAAGCTATCTCAAACGGAGCGAGCAAACTGGCAACTCCAACTATGGTTTTTTAAAAAAGAAGGAAACAAGTATATACATACATACATACATATATATACACACACGTATGCGAGTATCGACCAATTGTGGTATTTTTAAGCTCTAAATAATTATGCATGTGACACTAATGTATCATCTCATGCATCTAAAGAAAAACCTTCGTCATTAGAGTACAGATCCCTCTAAGGAAAGAGAGAAGCTCCTTTCTCAAAATTTAAAAAAAAAAAAAAAAAACACTACACGACACCCACATGATACCATAAGGATACTTGCATTAGATTGAAGGAATCTACCATAATAAGTTATAAAACATTATAGTAGTTAAATATGAAATGTTATATACATTTCAGTCTTAAGAGTAGATAGGATCATTATTTTTCTTGAAAATGACACGAAACTTTTTATTAGAAAAATGAAAAGAGACTAATCCTCAATGATATAAGGAGAAACTAAAAGAACTAAACAAAGAAGTATAAGCATTAAGCAACAACATAGAGGCATAAACCAAACTAAAGTTTTGTAATAAAGCATAAGCAACAACATAAAATCAAATTGCAAAGGGGATAAGCAGCAGTATACCGAAATGAATTACTTTACTACAAAGAATTCCCACATTCTATAACTCACAACTTAATGATCAAGATGAGGTACCACAATAACAAGGTGACAGCCTAGCCACAAAAAGAAAGTTGTGTCGAGAACACAATTGAATTAAGAACACTAGCAAAGAAAATGAAGATCCAACCTCACTGCCATTTAGTGTCATGAAGTAAAAATGTCGATGACCATTCAATGCATATTCCTTTTGGCGTGCCTCATAAGCATGCATGTCGAGGACCTGTGTAGACAGAATAATAGAAATAAAAAATATATATTATTTTGGATAAGAAACAATTTCGTTAATGAATGAAATATTCAAAGAGATACAAAAGGGGCCCATACAGAGGTTACAAAATGGTTTTCCAATTAGATACAAGGAAATTTTTTATGAAAGTATTGAAGGGTTGAATATTTTTACACCAAAAAAAAAAAACATAAATAACAATGATTTGAGAACTGCTTCTGGTGATCGTTTCTTTCCTTTAAAAATCATCGAGTTCCTCTAAATAAAAAAATAAAAATGACATAAAATCATGAAAATTCAAACACATCAAAATATTTGTGTGTACCATTTCATTAATGAGATGAAATTCCAAAAAGGGGAAAGTCAACCCCCATACAGAAGGAGGTTGTAGATAACATCTCTAGTTGGACAAAAGAAAATTCATACTATCCTATCCCAAAATAATAATAATAAATAAATAAATAATAAATCATACTAACAAAGGACTTGGAAATCTACACGCATTCTAACAACTGACATGCTACCCTTCCATTGTTATGTTTATATCACCCGTCATGAAGTCATAAAGAATCTTATGCAAATGCAACCTAGAGCTTCACATAATCATGGACATATTCACACGGTTGCACAATTTTTTAGCCGAAAGAATGAAGTAGAAAAGGAGATTACATTATTGGTCCCACAAATATAATAGTTTCTTACCAACACATACAATCAACACAATAGATAAATCAAACAAAGAAAGAAATATATATGCAACTTTCAGGGGACATGAAAATTAACCAAAGATCGTGACAGATTGTGCTATAGGATACGTCTTCAACCATGGAAAATACTTCTTACCTCTCCAACATACTCAATGAGAAATTGTCCTTTTGATATATCCTCAAGCAACTGTAGCCCATAACCTTTCTTTCCACACCGCAACCACTGTAATTTAGCATACTTGCGCTTTTGGAACTGAAACCACATATTCAAAAATTAAATACACCCTTTCATTAGGACGTGATTTACTTTACCAAAAAGATGGATCAAACTCTACGAAAAAGTTGTAATACCTGTTGATTAGAACAAAGGTCCCCACATGGACATGTACCTCGAACACATTCAATATTGAGCATTCGGTTCAAACATTCATCTCCACAACCTAACCGGCCATCCAAAGCTGGTTTGCAATGACAAACCATTATCTGTTTAAGATTTATTAACATACAAAATCAGGACAATACAACATTTGCCTAAATGTATTCAATCTTGTAGCCTAATTGGCCACTGAAACTCTGAAACGTGGCTACCAACACCGACAAATCATTCTAAGATGAAGTACTATAAAATATACAAAATAGAGAAAAAGAAATTTGCCTACAAGCTACTGATTCTAACCATTGGTTATATGAGCCAAAAAAAAATACAAGAAAGCTAACAAAATTATTCTTTATCCCAGCAAAAGGGAAGATTGCTATTTTTGTTCCCATCCTATAAGAAAATAAAAGAATAATTAAGAAATCAACAATAGGACTAACTGATGAAGCAGCATCAGCAACAAAACTTTACAAGAATAGAATGACCATGATTCAGGGGCATTAGAACACCAATTCCATCCACTGTGTACTTGCCACTAATTTAAGCTTTGTTGAATATATCTTGTGCATTCGTCCATATGCGTTCCTTTACACATATTACTTCCACCAGCATAGCTTTCAGTTACAAAGTTTCCATTTTCATTTCTGAACTTTTTCACATCAACTTCGTGAAGCATGCTGTAGGCTGTCTTATCAAATATATATGTACACATGCACACACACAGTAGATTGCCCAGCCTTATTAAATCTAGATGCATTGCAGTGACAAGTTCCATTTTCAGATATTTTCCCTACTAGAGAACATATTACATGGATTCTCTACTAAGTAGAAATTACATTTTTTTACGAGAAATGAAACTTCAAATAAAAAATATGTACTACAAGATACAAAGGCACATATGGAATAAAAAGCTGTACAAAAGCAATAGAAAACAAAAGAAACCCTCAACCAACTTCATGAATCTTTTCTCTGCTCATTGGTCCATGGAATAATCAACCAAAAACAAATTCAGAAGAAAATTCTTCACTTCTCCCTCTCCCGCTGGTGCAGGCAGCCCTTGTGTACCAGGAATTTGTAGAGCAAAATCAGCCTTTTATTCTCCGTGGTACCAGTTCAATCTTGGATGGAGGTTCTTAATAACTGTTGTATGTACTATAGTGCTATCCAGATAAGACTTGCGATCTTCGGCAGTAGAGTTTTGCTCACCCACGGTGTTTGGGTAAGGGGAAGATTTGTTGGACAATCTAATGCTTGCAAGGACCTACGGAAGGGATAGAAAGAAATAGGAGATTCCCGAGGAGGTTTGTAGGGACTTTCTGGAACAAAAATTACTTCTTTCCTAGCTTCAAAATCAAGTTGCCGATGAAAGGACTTCTGTACTCCTTTTTTCATTGAAACTAATTGAAGGGTTTTCCCCAATTGGAAGAATTGTATGAGATAACTTAGTAGAAACAACCCACACTCTCTTCCGAAAAAAACACATAATTATATGCCAAAAGGCTAGGTGTCTAACCCTAGCCAAAGCAGCATAGCTAAAAAGAACACTCAGGAAAATCAAGAACCTGAGAACACAACATAAATTTCCATTATTAAAGGCATAACGATATGAAAATCGCCCAAACCTCACAGCACACTTCTCATATGTTCTTCCACTTCTCACTTCCAAGTTTCTCAATCCCAACTAATACACTTGATCAGTTTTGACCACACAAGTTAAACCTACTTTGAACTTTAGGGACACATGATTAAAATATTGATAATCACCAATCAAAAAAACATCATGTAGAAAAATGCACCTCATCAATAGTCTGAGTTTTACGGCTGCGGTGCAAAAACTGATTGCTGCTAATGGAAGCAAATTTGTTCTCTTGAGGAACAGCAGTCACTGAAAACAAGTACAGGAGTCACATTTCGACTATCAGAAATGCAGGATTGTGGGACAACAGTAACTACTACTATTATCATTATTATTATTGCATGCACTCGCTAAGGAAAATTGTAATTTAATCCTGAACTTCATAGTCTACCTGTTGTTGGATGAAAACTCTCCAATTCCCTGTAAGTTAGCCGTTTATTGGAAGCATTTTCTTCCCCAGATTCATCTGATATTTCCAACTCTGCATTAATCTCTGCATTTGACTTCTCTTGCGGGATTGAACAATGAGCAAAAGCTTTATCCACATTGTCCTTACAAGTCCTTCAATGACAAACGACTATAAATTAAAAATAATGGTAATGATAAATCAAAAAATGATTAGATAATTAAAAAATCCTTGTAGTGTTTATATATGGAATTTACTAAAAATAAATAAAATAAAATAAAATCCTTGTAGAATATTAGTTATAGAAAAGGAAAATCAAGTGCATGAAAAACAAACAGCTTTGGTGAACTAAAGACTTGAGGATACCAAAAAATAACTATTTCAAGTGCACTAATTTGTAAAATGCATATTTAAAAATTATGAACAAGATACATTCCCGTCAATAAAATATTATCATGACATGATGGTTTATATTAAAGTTCATTCAGGAAAAAATTAGAGAACTTTCACGATATCGAGGAAAAAGGAAGAAGTGAAAAACATGGAACTCAATTTAGAACAAGATTAGAAATCCCACCAGACAGAGGTATGGTATAACTTGGTTCTTCTATCGTGAGTTCAGTAATATCCCCAAAACGGAGGAAACATGCCACTAGGTAATATACTGAACATTCTATTTCCAGGAAAAAAAATAAATGGGTACATATTTATCTCTCTTTTTGCAACAAAAAGAAAACACTAAATTAAAAAGATAGGGTAACTCAAATAGTAAGCAACCTAAACAAGACAAAAGGTTGGCATTTACCCAATTCCCAAACCAAATTTGCTTATTGAAACCCAGACTTGGTTAAATTTTTTTCAATCCCAATCTCCCCATTCCCAAGTTTGCTCCTCCGTACAAATATTATAGTAAAATGCCGACCTGTGAAGATGTTGCATGAGAATGCAATCTAATATTCTAATGCATATTGCAAGTCTATAAAGGAAAACTTTAAACAATTTGAAGAAGACTTATGAATCATGGCCGCCCTTGTATTTCTTTCCTTTTTTCTTAATGAAAGAGGAATATGAGAAATAAATGTGTACCATGTGCAACTTGCATGTCCTAAACTATCAACAAGAGAAGCTGGTATGCGTCGCCATTTATGACAATCATCGCAGAGCACCCAAGCATTGCGAGGAGGCATATACTGCTCATTTGTAGCACCCTGTACCACACTCAAATTTACTGCCACTGTGGATGCAATGATGTCATCACTTTTCTCATGCTTGTCTACAAAGCAATTTCCTAAAACATTAAAAAAAATTAGAACTATTCTAGCACAAAAGCAGTAGAACATGAATATCTCCTTGTTTAGAGAAGGAAAAGAATTGCATCACAAGAGTACTCTTAATCAATTAAAGTAAAATTACCTAATATTTGGTGACTTCCCATTTCAGTCACAACTCGGTCACATAGATCCTCTTTGATTTTACTCTTATTAAAAGACTTCCGTTGGTAAACCCTCTCTTTTGAAGCATTCTTTATTTTGTTTTTTGAGCCAGGAGCCTTCAACTTGTCCTTGCTTGTTTTAATAGACTTGGAACCTTTGGGATGTTTCTTCTTTGCAGATTGAGAAGGAAGAAATGTTTTTGAGTTCTCTGATTCAGGAAACACACTGCCAACATCTGTTCTGCAACATTCTTTATCTTTGAGAATGTTGTCTGCTTTTAAAACCTCTTCTGGAAGTTCAATCTCTGTCAACAAAGGCACTTGCTCCATAGATAACTCCTTAACAGTTAAAGCGTAGTTTAAAATATTTGCATCAGTGTAAGTAAATGTCTCACCAGAACCATGTTGATTGTCCACGTTCCGTCTTCTTCCATGCTTCTTTGATGACTTGGACCTGTTACTGCAAGCAGAAGCACCTGTGCCACCTTCCTCAGAACAACTAACTGCCTGACAGGGCTTCTCCTTCTTCCTTCCTTTCGTACTGACAGCATTTCCAGAAGCAGAAAAATCTTCTAAGGATGCCAAAACCGAGTCCTGCAAAATTTCCCGACGCATTGCTCCGACTGGAATATCTAAAATTGAATTTATCACTTCCGAATCAGGTGAAGTTCCAGGATCCGAATTCCTGGTATCACTTACCCTTTCTACAGGCTCAACCAAATGAGGGGAAACACACAGATTATCATCTGCATGTTTTGCAGATGACTTGTCTATATTAATAGTGCAACTTGAGTCATTATTAGCACATTGTTCATTCACAACAGAAGCATCAGGACATTTCTCTTCTTTATCCTGATTCCTGCTGTAGCAAAAGATCTTTTTTAAAGGCCCCTCTTCGGGCTTTTGATCATCAACACCAAGGGTAGATGGTGGAAATTCCAAATTACCTTCCCAATATGATTCATTACCATAATTGCAATTGATACCCTTGGCAGACAATGATGAATCAACAATTTCGGGAACCACAATGTTCAGAAAATTATGACCCACATTCTTCCCTAATTTAACCTTCAGACGAATACGGTTGGTTGAAGTTGAAGTAGCACATTTTCCTTGGGTCCCTTTTCTTGATCTATGTGAACTTTCCTTTGGTTTTTTCTTATTCCGCTTGATACCTCCTTGATTACTTTTAGATTTATCATTTCCTTGCTTCTGACTTTGATTTATCAGAACATCATCAATTTCTTCAAATGACTGAATAATATAGCCCAGTGATCCCCAGGGTGAGGGACGAGCAGGCCTAGATAAAGAGCTTCTCCTCCTTCTTGCAGTATCAAAAATCAGTGGCTCTGGCACTTTCTTTTTGCTTTTCCTGGATGCCCTTTTTGTCACAGCTTTTTGGTTTGATGTTCTCCTTTGGCCACTCCTCTTAGAAGACGTGATAACTGTTTCAGGACATTTAACTTCAGAAACACAGCCAACTTTCTCTATGTCATTATGGTCTTGATCACCGACACTACATGAATTAACAGAACTAATATCCTTTATTGGAAAATCTGCACCATTCAACATCCCATAAAATTCATCTTTTTCAGAATTAGGGGGCTGAGAAAGCAAGGGTGATGCAAGTAGTTCAACACAGTTGTGGTTCACTTGAATAGTACCTTCCTCCAGATTGCGGTCATTTTCAATCCCAGGAACAATATGTTGTCCACCATCACTATTATTATTAGTCAAGACATCAATATCGTCTTCCACAACCTCTGTAATGTACTTGGATGAATTATTGTCACGCTTTTCATCACACCAATCATTCTCTGAAGCATCGATGGTTAGTGGTGAACCATCAGATTGCAAGCATTCCCCAATCCTCTCACATTCTTGTGAAGGCAACATTTGCAAGCACACTTCAGGATTGCTGTTCATAGCAGCAACTTCAATAACTGTTTCTCCAGAGGTACCACTTAAGCTCTTCCCCTCCATCTGGCAAACATACTGATCAAAATTGGCAACTGATAGTTCCATATATGTTGGTAGTATTTGACCACTCTGTAAAGGGGACATCTCATTCAACACATCTGCTTCTATTTCAACTGAAGCCTCAGTTATCCTGTCTGCAGTCTCTGAAAATGAACAACCAGCACCATCATTTTCCAGCTCGTTTTGTTGTATGAAGTCACTTGGCAGTCCATCGGCAGAAGCTGAATTAGAAACAATTTCACAGACATAAGGAGATTTTAAGTTATCTGTACAAGTACCCATCCGTGCTAAAACAGGACCATTTGCTACAGTATTATCTCTTTCAACTTTTGCAGGAGCATCAATTATACAACTATTGTTATCAAGATCTTCGGGTTTAACAGAATCTACTAATGACCCATTTAAAGACATCATTTCCATGGTAGTTTTGCATCCCAAAATATCAACCAAACCATCAACGTCTTGAGATTCTTTCATATCCAAGCTCAATGTTCTATTCCCCCCGTTGCAAGCTTCTTTATCCTCGTTTAGACAGGGACCACTATCGCCAGAATCACCATCCAACCTTTTATCCATTAGCAAAGTATCTGCATGTTCGAAGCCTCTAAATGTCCCATCCTCCCCTGCAGTACCAGACTCCGATGCATTCGTGCAGACACAGGTCGTAGTCACTTCCAATCCCCTATCTGGCTCAAACATCTGACCGTCACTAGAATCAGATGGAAAGGAAGCCATCTCCTGGCGTGACTGATGCTTGGGAAGAGGTTGACTCGAACACCTAACCAGCCGAGTAACAGAGCCGCGAAACGGTTCCCCGATCACAGCCGGGTCATCACATGAACCCATCTATTTTATCGATAGCGAAAACCAATCGATACCCATAACTCAAAAATTGCATAAAGCAACAAAAATAGAAGCCTAAAACGCGACTAACCCGAAACAAGTAAAATGTGTGTATCCAATCTCCTTCAATCAAATCCCAGTTCTGCTAACTCAAACATCTACAACCGGAGAAAACAAGAATACTCTCGTCGCATTCCAAAGGAATTCTAACAGGGGCAGATAACCCACCAAAAAAAATGACACTAGCCCGACTCTCTGCAGCATTAAAACCCTAATTTCAGAATTTGTAAAGCAATGCAGAAACATCCGCGCCGGAAAACACAAAGTTCTGCCAAAAACGAAAAGAAAAGTCAGAAATAATCAAAGAAAGACGGCAAATTACCTGGTGGGAAGATGAAAATTGAGTAAACGGATGAAGTTGTGAAGTATTTCAATGGCGTCCAAATTGCTGCTCTTATGAATTCCGTTTGCAAAGAGAGCGATAAAAAGAGAAAAAAAATTAGAAAAGAAAAAGAATCGAAGAGGGATGTTTACGCCTTATAAACGTTGTTCTAAGTTCCAACTTCTAACAAGAGTTCCCGACCGAGAGAAGGAATTTGGTGTTGATTGGTAGTCGGTAGAGACCGTTTTGCCCTACACGCTCTGATCGTACGTTTTAGGGTATTTTGGTAATTTCACTTCCCCCTTCCTTTCTCCTGCTGCAAAATGGGTTCAAGTATATGAATTCTAAAGATTTGGGCCACCCAAATTTCACGTAAACAATTGTTAGGGTTCAACTCCTTTTTTTATATATAATATTCAATATTAATACTGTGATTTTGGTTCATTATCTTTTGTTTTTTAATAAATAAATAAATATATCATTTTTTATTTTTTATTAAAAAACCCATTATCATCTCTATCTATAAAAAAATAAAAAAACTTTTCAAGTTAGACAGTAATATAAATTGAATATATCAAATATGAATTTTTAGCAATGAAAAAAAACTTATCTTTCGTTGGAATATATATACACGAGGTGATGTTTGGCTTTTTTTCTTTTTTATCAACTTTCAACCTTTTTACTGTAACATCCCCTTTCTTTTAAATTATAAGAACAAATACCAATTTAGTCTTCCAACGGCATAGTATCCTTGGATTAAAATATACATTCTTAGTTCTTCAATTTTTTAGAATAGGTTTATTTCGTTTCTAAGTTTTCAAAATATACTTTTCTAGTCCCTGAATTTTTAAAAATAGGTTTAAAAATCCTTTACATTAATTTTTGAGAAATTTTCACAAATAGAAAAAATGTCAAACTAATTACAGAAATAGCAAAAAAAATACTGATATGATTTTATAAACATCCATAGTGTTAGACATAAACTTCTATCAGCCTCTATCAATCTCTGTCAAAAAATATTAAAATTTTGTTATCTTGTGGAATTACAAATTATTTTTTTTAGATTATCTTTTCTCTCTAAAATTATTTTTTAAACATATTTTCGTAATTCAAAATTTCATATAATTATATAAAGTGTAAATAAAAATTGGTTCAAGGACCTAACCTATTCTTATAAATTGAATGACTAAAAAGGTATATTTTGAAAACTCATAAATTAAATTCACCTATTTTAAAAAGTCGGAACTAAAAAAGTACGTTTTGAAAATTTGGCGGGCCTCCGCTTTTCTTTTCATTAATGAAAGTTCCAACAATTGAACACTTTCTTTGGCAGATGAGTTCCTCTCGATTCTAGCCCGTAGGGTAGTCTCTTTTGTTGCCCTTGGTCTTTGCTTTTGTTTCACTTTGACAAAGTAACTTTATGCTCTAATATGAAAGTAACCCGGCGAAACACAAACAATAACTCCGGAAAGGGTGCCGAAAAGGGCGAGGGCTTCCTAACTCTGATTCACCTCCCCTGTATGGAGGGCAAAAGCAAGAGAAATAAGTGAATCAAAACTGGCAGGAACCGAGGCCGATACGTCTCCAGCTTGTGTTTCAATGATGGGTAAGGCGGTCAAGCTACCTGCACCTGGTCCGATCGTTTAGCGGCTCTTTCTAAGAGACGGGTCTTCGCTCGTGATCGCTTAGAGCCCCTCTTCCATCAATAGGTACTCCCAACGCGTCGACCACATGCCCGAACATAGCCTTTTCCGCAGGAATATCCACAATCGAAAGGACTAAATGCACCTATTCTTCAAAATTTGAGGACTAAAAAAAATAGTTTAACCTAAATTTTAAATACACGTATAATTCAAATGTTTTTTTTTTTTTAGACAAATCAATATTAATTGTTTTTTCAGATAATTAAACATGTTAATTTTGAATCGCCTACTTCCCTGTCTTTAATTATTATTGCCAAACGAATTGGATAGATATTTTAAAATATCGTGCAACTTTTATTGGGGATTAAAACGAAACATAGTCAATTTAAAAAAGGGAAAAGGACAGGTCAACACACAAACTAAGTGAAATACAAAAATACCCTTTAATACTTTGTTTTCATATGTTTTGGTCATGGAGCAAAACAAGCTTTGGGACAAATAATTAAATGTAAACACATTAAAATAAATTTGTTTCTGTTTTGGGTTGGGTGTAATCTTCATTAGTCAATGAGTCTAATTTAATGAATAGTAGGGTATTGATTATCATCTCAAAATATTTATTTGTTCTCCTATCCTCTATTGTTGAATTAAAAATTTAATAGATATATGGCATGTAAACTTTCCAATATTACCAAGAAAGCTCGAAATCAACCAAATTGCCAACTGAATTCAATATGTCATCTCACCACTGATGGATTCGTCGTTGGCATGTCACACATTTTCACCTTAACTTAGTCGAACATTGTTTTGATTTAAGTGCTAACTCGATTTTCCTGTTAGAAGGTAGAAAAAAGTGCATTTCTCTCAATATTTATTGTCGGGAGAAGTGTTATTTTTCTTTGACCACATCCTCGCTGTTAGGATAAGCAACATATCTAGACGGGTTTTTATTTGTCATGGAGAAAAGGAACATTTCTCCGAACGATTCAATATATGTGGCATCGTTAGAAGTTATTTTAAAATATCTAAATTAAATATCATTTCTTTGTGCATTTTCTTACGCAACATAAGAATCATCAAAATTAAGTGTTTTTTTCAACGACTACAATAACTCATCAGGAGATGTTGTTTTCCTCAACGGTTCTAATTTGGTGTGAGGAGAAGTTAAGTTAAAATCTTGAGTGCACTTCTCCCATATGTTATGTTAAAATCGATGGGAGAAGTAACATCTCTTTGTAGGTTGTCACAATCATTTGGAAAAATAATACTCCTCCTTATGGTTCCTACGTTCCATCGAGATAGGTTTGAAATGAAACACTCAAGTTTTAATTGAAACGTGTGACTCACATGGTTGAAAACGAATTTGAAGGATATGGTGATGCTTTAATCGTGTCGAGAGAGGTAAACCACAAACTTATCACATTTTCTCTTTATCCTTCCTTTCATGCATTATCTTTCCTCTTCAATTCTATGTTTTTTTCTTGTTTTTTTCTTATCTATGTTTGTCGTCGCTTCCACACATTTGCCACTAGATCTTCCATATCTAACATTAATAGTGCTTGTTATCAGGTGCTTATTTTATTTTCTTATTTTCTTATTCTCTTTCTCACATCAGCACTCGTCTCTTTCCACACTCTCTTCTATATGGATACGATAGTTTTACAACTTAATGGATATACAAAATTGTGTATTGTTATGAACGGATATTTATAATGCAATTTTTGTTAGTTTTGTGCTTGTTTGGGACTTTGACTTATAAGTTTGTAAAGGGGTTAGTGGATGGTGAAGAGCTAAAGGCACTCCTCGACAAAAATATATGCATTGAGATATGTTTTGTGGACACTAGTTTTTTGGCATTGAAAAGTGTTTAGTTGTTTTTCAAATGGAGGGGGTTATTTAAATAAAAGGGGTAATTGCAACTATAACATCAAACCCAAAGTATTAACAAATATAGTTTGATACAACAAAATTTAGATCTAATTTCCAGAGTTTATCAGTGATAGACTTGTTGAGTTTTATGCCCTAAAACTCGTAGATGGTAAATGTTATTAATTGATCGACATCAATAAAGAGTTATAAATGTTAATTCAATAAATGTTATGGTTTGTGTTGTTTGTGAAGGATCCCATACCGAGAGTTCCATGAGCGTGTTCAGATCGCTCCGATTTCACAATGACCGAAATACAAATGATATACATTCAACACATACAATTATACACATAAATCTAATTATCGGCATGCTCATAAAATAAATAATAGGGAAAGGATTCCATACCAGTTGAAGACTGTCTTCTAACTTTAGAATCCCAATGCAGCAAAAACCCTCCAACAGATCTACCAACACCCGGCGGGAATGTCGACTGCAACAGCACGATCAACACGAACACGAGCACTGCGGCGGGGACAACACCACCACTAAAGAACCCTGGGTATTCTCGGAATGAAAACCCAAAGAGTGGGCTTTGGTGAATTTGGCAGAGGACAGAGGACAACGAGTCGTGTAGACGATAAGCAAGTGGGAGAAAATATAGTGCTATTGTATAGCAGAAGTGTTTATCGCATAGAGTAGCTACACGATCGTGTATGAAAAGTTGGATGATCGTTTAAGAAAAACGTATACGATCGTTTAGAGAAATCGTGAGGTAGACGATCGTTTAGATGGAGAAACAACTATCGCATAGGATCTCGGGCGATCGTTTCATGGAATCTTATTGAGCGGTCAAAGCATATTGAATTCACCCTCCAAAATGAAAACTTTTTTTTTTTTTAACCTGTCGGTTACTATAACCGACGATGCCACTACCCACGTCCGAACGTGAAAAAAATTGGTTAATTATCATATAATAATCAATTAATTAATTAATAAATATAATCATATTATATTTATATCCTATAGTTTGATATCACATATCTACTATAGTATTTTCTCCTCTACTTGATATAAATCATATTTATATCTAATTTCCTCAAAAGAATGTATCTCATACATTTAGCCAATTATATCATATATAACTAACTAGTCTAATTATATCATATATAATTGAACTTCCTCTTGTCAATTTGAACATTTCAATTAACCTAAACACTGGTTATTGACTTTATCCAAGCTACCCAGAGGACCTAATGGACCTGTGGCTCGAAGCTCCAACGGTACGTGAATAGCTGACTAAACTCTTTTAACCACGAGATCCACCATCCGTTAACTGTCAGTGATTCCACTAAAGACCAACAACTGAACTCTTCTTACCACAGATATCTTTACATGTCCATTGGATATAAACAATCATGAGTACGATGATCCTTCACCGATGTTTTGTAGTACAGTTGGGCCAATTTACCGTTTTGCCCCTGTAGTTACATCTCACTCCTTAAGTATCACGATTCCTCTGATGAACATACAACATAGTCCAATATGTGTGAACACCTCTTGGGCCAAGAAAAAGTGTGTGGCGCCACATCGTTCAAGCCCCGGAATCAGTCCTTAAGGGAGTCATCTATCTACTTACCCCTGCCTCGGGGAAGGAGTGAATTCCATCTTGTGTAGCTGAGTTCCTAGCTCCCAAATCGATGAATCCCCAAAATGGTAGGTTTGAATTAGTGACCTAGCCACTCGCACTCATACAAATCAAAGGACATCCCTCAATGGCAAGAGTTTCCCCAACTCACTCAGGAATTAAGGTCGTGTTACCTATGGTCATCCCAGTGAAGTGAAGTCTCTGTCATGAACGGTGTTATATAACGAGAAGTTGACACTTCGTGGTCAGATCTTATACAAACTCTTTGTACAGGACGCCCCCGCTCGCATGTCCCCAACACGAATGATCAGAATCAGACCATTTATGACAAGTCACAACACTTGTGACCATTCCACAAAGCGGGTTGCATCCGTAGTGTTATCAAGATAAGGTTTCTCTCCTATATCCATATACTACAGACCATTTTGGTTATCACTCAAGACATGATCCACTTGTATGTCACTACATACATGCTCGAGTCACATACAGATAACCAGGTATTTTATGTTTATTGGTTTGTGGTAAAGCAAATAAAACAGGTAAATGAGCAAAATACAAAATTTGAAGTAAATATCATATATTAACAACACAAGCGTTCGTACATACTGTTTACAAACTACAGGACACGAGACTTTAGGGCATCAACGCCAACAGTTTGTATGTCTTGTCTTAATAACCCTAAATCTAACAAACTATCATCAGAGACTGTCTTATGAGTCTTGAACTGTATGTGGAGACATACAGGGATCAGTGTCCAAGATACAACCTAAATGGTCAATGGTATAGGGATTAAGTTGAATACTTTATCCTAATAACACTATGGATACGACTCACTTTGTATTTGATACAAATATAATGATCCAACGCGTTCGTGTAGTTGACATGCGAGTGGAGCTATCTCATGCGATGAGTTTGTATAAGACTGGACCGTGAAATAGTAACCACTAAATGCAACACTGTTAACTAGTTAAGTTTTTATTTCAATAGGAAGACCTAGATATCTTAGTCTTAATCCTGAGTATATTATGAACTTCTATTCATGAGGGATTGTTCTTTTATTTGTATGGGTGGGAATGTCCAGTTCGACAACCCAATATGTCTACCATTTTGGGGACAAAATCAAGTGGGGAGTTGGGAAAATAATAATACAATATGGAATTTGCTCATTCCCGCCTTAGGAGTAAGTAGGTGAGTGTTCCCTTAAGTGGTATCTCCGAGACTGGAACAAATGGTCTACCCTCTTATTGGCCTAGTAGGGATTTCTATTTATTGGTTGGACCATAAATAGACTGTTCATTAGAGGAGCACTGGAATGGTAATTTGATCCAGTTGAAATTACAAACACTTTACTGGTCTATATTCGTGGACACAAATATATCTATATTGAGAATGGTACAGTTGTGGGTCTTTAGTAGAGTGTACCCACATTTAACGAATATCGATTAACTTGGTTAATGAGTTTAGCCAATTAATCTCATATCCTTGGAGCTTCTAATCTACAGGTCTACCATGTCCCTTTGTTAGTTCACTAGAGGATATTTAAGAGAGATGGTTTGAATTGTTCAAATTAATTTGAGGAAATAATATATTAATGTGATTAATATATAGTTGATTATGGATATGATCTATAATTCAAATTAAATTAGAAAATAATATTTAATTAATTGAAGTAAATTAGATTCACAAAGAATAACGAGGATTGGAGTCCTATTGGAATATTTAAATAAGATTCAATTAATCCCTCTACTAGAATCCTACAGAATAATTAGGTTTATCTCGTGGTAGTGTTCAAGATTGTTGAAGAAAGCATTTGTGATCAAGATCGTTGGAGGAGTCGTTCGTTGGAACTTCGAGAGGATTGTTCGTAAAGCTTGGGAATCTACATAGGTAATAATGGTTTGAATCTTTTTCCAAAGCATGCTAATTTACATGTTTATATTATGTTTTAATATAATGAATTTGTTTACGTAAAAATCGAATTTAAAGATGCAAGGCATTTTCACGCAAAAGATTTCGCTGCGAGATTCGGTCCCTTTGAGACTATATCACTGAAAGATTTTGCTATGTTTTCAATTTTGTAAAAATATCGTTGTTGCTACCAAAATTTGGTACCAACAGTAAATTTATAATTTTTAGGAAAGAATTAAACAAACGCCCTACAAAATAAAGAAATTCGCATAGTTGTGGTGCTTGGCCACCAACACTCTGACGATCAAGTAAATAATCGTTTAAAGAGAGTTAGAGAGTGGAAAGTCCATGGTATATTTTGGTGTACCTCAAATGTCATGAGCCCTCTTGATTTTATAGAAATAAGTTTCATAACAGTTATCACTAATTAATTCCTCGAGTAATTAATCGAGTCGTTACTACCCGTTATAAATCGTCAGATTTATTTCACTAGTGATTCGAGCATGTAAAAAATTATAACACTCGTATTAGGTCATCATAGGGTCAATGACACGCACAAGTGTATGCATCTGATAACTCTAGAAAAGAGTTATAATTCCTAGCTTAATTTAGGCTAGTTAATGGACTTTTAATGTTAATAATTCTATTTTGAGGTATTGAGCACCGAAGAGGTAGAATCGAACAATTTGAGTCAAACAAGGTTAATATGAAGCAATTTGGAGGCATTTTGAGCATTCAAGCTTCAAATGAGGAGAAATGACCAAAATGCCCTTGATTGAGCGTCGTAACACTCGTACATGTATAAGTCCAATGCTCGCACAATGATAAGAGGCAGGACTTGAAGATACAGAGCAGTATTGCAACGTTGCGATGATTAGCGGAACACTAGCGCATCCATGCATGCGTGCTCGCCGCAAGTAGGCATTGCACGTAGAGTTGCGCCTCTGCTCCAACACTCAAGGGTTACTGTCAACAAGAGAGTTGCAATGCTACGCCTATGGTATATATGCTTTCTTTCCGAATTAGGTAAGGGGGAGGATGCAAAATCTGGTGGAGGCCGAGGAGTGGCTGATAGTTATTGTTGGGGTTGCTGCCCTAAATCTCGTAGGGTCCTATAGTTTGTAATTGTAACGTACAAACATTTTATCTATGTAATAAAGTATTTGATGTTTTATTTCAAAATTAGTTGCATTAACCACGAACCAATAAATTAACATTCAAGATTATCTTGTAGCTTAAACATATATGTAGAGACATACGAGTGGATCATGTTTAAGTGATAACCTAAACGGTCTGTAGTAGATGGATAAGGTTAGATACCTTATCCTGGTGACACTACGAGCATGGCCCATTTTGTAAATGTTACAATTGTTGTAAAGTGCTACAAATGATCTGATCCTGATCATTCAAATGGTTACATGTAAGCGGGGATATTATATACAAAAGAGTTTCTATAAGACCATACCACAAAATGTTTAGTCTCATTATATAACATTGTTCATAATAAAGACTTACATTTCACTAGGATGACCATAGGTAACATGACCTTAATCCTGAGTGAGTTGTGAAATCTTGCTTATGAGAGCAATCTTTTGATTTGTATGGGTGAGAGTGGCCAGATCGTCGACTCAACAAACCCACCATTTTGGGAATTCGTCTGATTGGGGAGTTGGGAACACAACTACACAAGGAGCAGCTTTCGAGGTTTGAACAATATGGCGCCAGACCCACTTTCATACCCGAGAACCCGGTTCGTCCTCACTTACTCATTCCTCGATTCCCCGCGTGCCTGCTTCCTCATTTGGCATTTATTCGTTTCTCGATGCCTCGCCAGCCGGTTTGCGTCAGTGCGTCTGATTCGACCCAATAACTTCGCTCCAACCCGATGAACCGCGTCTGACCAGACTCGTTCCTCGATGACCCGCACGTCTGGTGGTGGCTAAGCGGGTCCAGATGGTCTGGATCGGTCCGGTTCAAGCTGGTTTGACCAGTTTTTGCCTCTTTTGAGCTGTTTTGCTGGTTTCTTAGGTGGTTTGGGTTGGTTCAAAGAGTTTGAAGTCGATTCGAGGGAGCTGTTTGCTGATTATTGTAATAAGTGTAGCTTTTAGGTAGCTTAGGATGCCAAAATCGGTCCATTTTAGTGTGTGTATTTAATCATGCATTGTAAATGTATGTATTAAATAATTTATCTATTGTGTGCATATTGTGTGCATATTGTATGCGATGTAGATTTAAAATCCCACCATAGAATAAGCATGTAGCATGCATTGCAAGTATATTATAAGTGTTATAATATATTGTATACATGTGTAGGATTCTTGTTTTAATATAATTTGTTATATTAAATGCATGGAATGAATGTTTATATAATTTTTAAATAAAAACATGTTATGGATGTAAAGCATGTTTATTATTCTATAAGTTATTATAGAATTGGATTGGACATTAAAATCCATAACAAAGATAAGTTGCATGCTCACGTAGGTTAAACCACCTATTTTAATAGTTAAAATAGGTCGACATCTTGTAAAATACGTTACAAACTCAACTGGTATATAATCCTATCTAAGGTTGGGGGTACTTAAGTTGACGTCTACGGAACACCTCCTACCTAGGGATTATGGCCAAATAATTGAGCATTGTTAACCGGTTTTATGAGCACACATGAGTGGTATAAGGTGTTAAAATTGGTTTTTCACCTAGACATCGTAGGTTAAATCCAATTATATATACTTGGATAAACCACATAGACTTAGGTTGTTTAATTAGCTGGAACATTCCTAAGTAAAAATTTACCCAAAAACAAGTAGAACACATCCGTGGGAGTTTAATAACATATATGATATGTTGTTAAAATGCTTCAGTGGGAATTTAATAACACATATGATATGCTATTAGAACACTTCAGTGGGAGATTAATAACATATGTGATCGCGTCCCTAAGAGTTCACATCGAGATTCATGCGACACTTTGTGTCACTCTGGAAGTGGCCTCAATTCGGAAAGTGTTTGCATGAATCAAGATTAAGGTGAATAGGGGAAGTTGTTCATAGCAAAATCAAATACACAAGGTTTTGATTTTAATTCTCACGTCCTTAAAAGATTTTACACCATAAAATTCATACGACGCTTCGTGTCACCTTGAAAGTGACCTCAATTTAGAAAGTGTTTGCATGAATCAAGATCAAGGTGATTGAGGAGAAGTTGTTCATTGGAAAATCAAATACGTGATTTATTGATTTCAACTCTCATATCCCTAGAAATTTCACACCATGAGATTTATACGATGCTTCGTGTCACCCTAAAAGTGACCTCCATTCGAAAAGTGTTCGTATGGATCAAGATCAAGGTGAATGGGGGAAGTAGTTTACAGTAAGTGGGTGAAGGATCTGTGTTGATGTGTCCTACAGTCTCTTCCGTTGGTTTGGACCATGAGGTTCCTATGTTGCGCCTGCTGGTTAGCTTTACACGGCCCTTGCTAGTCATTTAACGATGGCTATCCCCTCGGAAGGTTGTAACAGGGGATACGGAACAACTTAAACTCCATAAATGGATATGATTTCTTAGGTTGTTTCCCGATTTTGACTCTTCAATTCAGTAGCATCGTTTGGATCGCTAATCTCCAAGATCTAAAAATGGAGGGTAACACTTACATAATTACTAAGTGTTAGTAAATTCTTGACTGAAAATAGTAGCTAAATGACTATCGAAATATGAGTTATTATGGAGATAG
The DNA here is from genome assembly GCF_009727055.1 of Benincasa hispida. NCBI lineage: Eukaryota > Viridiplantae > Streptophyta > Magnoliopsida > Cucurbitales > Cucurbitaceae > Benincasa > Benincasa hispida. The sequence continues at coordinate 47,016,750 of NC_052352.1, forward strand.
TATTTAGTCAATAATGTCTCGCTTTAGTGGAGGAGTATTTGACTACCCCTCGGTAGCACTTATTCTGACTCACTATAGTATTGTTGCAAATAAAATAATGAAATTTGGGTACATTATTACTTTGCTAAAATTTGATTAGGTTTAGAAGCAATTCACAAATTATAATTTGTTTATAATTTCAGCATGTTGAATTTTTCAAATTTACTCGCTTCTGACATTTTTTAACGGTAAATCAACATGGAAATCGAATATACTAGCAGTTAATGATTTAGACTATGTTTTAACATAGGAATGTCCTTTATCTCCCAATTATGCTACCCACCAGAAAGCATAACAAAGTAAACATAATTTATTTGTCATTGAGACGTGCTTGGTGGAAAATGATACGTTAACCTGGATAATGGATTTAGAAGCCGCTAATCATATCTGTACTTTTGCTCAGGAAACTAATTCCTAGAGACAACTTACAGAAGACGAAATAACCTTTAAAGTAGGGACCAGAGAGATTGTTTCGGCTAAAGCAGTGGGAGATATAAAGTTATTGAAGATAGACATATTTTACTTGAAAATGTTTATTACATTCCTTTTATGGAAAGAAATTTAATTTATATCTCATGTTTGTAGAACAAAATTACAAAGTTTTTTTTATTGAATATAATGAAATGTTCATTATCTCAAAAGGTAATATAATATGTTCTGCAAATATAAAGAATAACATATACATGTTAAAACTGATTGAGGTAAAAGCCGTTTTAAATATAGAGATGTTTAAAACAGCTGAAACTCATCATAAGAAAAGAAAAATTTCTCCAAATGTCTATCTTTGGCACCTAAGACTAGGTCACATTAATCTTAATAAGATTGGGAGATTGGTTAAGAGTGGACTTCTAAACTGGTTAGAAGATAACTTTTTACCACCATGCGAATCTAATCTTGAGGGTAAGATGACCAAAAGAACTTTTACTGTTAAAGATTTTAGAGTCAAAGAACCCTTAGAGCTGGTATGACTACATTTACCTATTACACAATAAGTCCAATACACTTGAAAAGTTCAAGGAAGATAAGGCAGAAGTTGAGAACCAATTAGGTAAAAGGATTAAAACACTTTGATTAGATCGAGTTGGTGAGTACATGAACTTAAAATTTCAAGACTATTTAATAGAACACAGAATTCAGTCACAACTCATAGCATCTGGCACACCTCAACAAAATGGTGTTGCAGAAAGGAGAAATAGAACCCTGTTGGACATAGTTCGTTCTATGACGAGTTATACTCAGTTGCCAAGTTCCTTTTGGGGTCACGCAGTAGGGACTGCAGTGTATACATTGAACATGGTTCCCTCGAAAAGTGTTTCAGAAACACCTTATGAGTTATGGAGAGGACGTAAAGGTAGTTTACGTCACTTCAGGAATTGAGATGCCCAGCACATGTGTTGGTGTAAAATTCGAAGTAGCTAGAACGTCGTTCAAAGGTATGCCTATTTGTAGGCTATCCCAATGAGACAAAAGGTGGTTTCTTTTATGATCCTCAGGAAGATAAAGTATTTATGTCGACAAATGCAACATTTCTTGAGGAAAACCACATTAACAATCATCAACCTCGCAGTAAGCTCGTATTAAGTGAGTTAATCATAGAAACTACAGATAGATCAACCAGAGTTGTTGATCAAGCAGCTCCTTTAGCAAGAATTGTTGATGAAACTAGTACTTCACATCCTTCTCAAAAGTTTAGAATGCCTCGACGTAGTGGGAGGATTGTGCAACAGCCTGACCGGTACATGAGTTTAATTGAAACTCGGGTCGTCATACCTGATGATGGCTTAGAGGATCCATTGACTTTCAAACAAGCAATGAGGGACATGGATAAAGACCAGTGGATAAAATCCATGGATCTCAAAATTGAGTCAATGTACTTCAATTTAGTCTGGGATCTTGTAGATCAACCAGAAGGGGTAAAATCTATTGGTTGCAAATGGATCTACAAAATAAAATGAGATCAAGCTAGTAAGGTATAAACCTACAAAGCTAGACTTGTGGCAAATGGTTTTCCCAAAGAGAGGGGTGGACTATGAAGAAACCTTATCTCCGGTTGCCACGATCAAGTTATTTAGGATACTCTTATCAGTTGCCACTTTTATGACTATGAAATCTGGCAAATGGATGTCAAGGTTGGAGGAACTCTTATCAAAGAGAACCTATGAGCGAAAGCAAGACCGTTCCAAATTCATTGTGACAGAATTACAAATATTCACAAATATACAAGCCAGTTATGCATTTTAGAACAAATTACGGCATGCTTTGATAAATTAAATACAAAGGAACGAGAGACATACCTTTTGAAGAACTCTTTTTCTACCTTTTTCTCGCTCTCTTTTGGATCAACACCTCTCGCTGTGTTGCAATCATCTACCCAAATCTCTCGCTGGCGCTCAGCAAACGAACAGTTTTCTCCACGAACCATTCAGTGATCTTGGTATTCTCGGAGTGAGAATCCAGAAGGTGTGGGCTCTATTGGATTTAGTAGAGGGAAAGAGAAAACAACGATCGTATTCAACGACTAAGCAAGTGGGAAAGGTTTGTGTCTATCGTATAGACTTGTGCTTGATCGTTTAGAAAAGGTGCACGATCATTTAGTAAAACAGGTTTGATCGTTTGACGATCGTTTAGTGAATCTCGCTCAGACGTGCGATCACTTAGTAAAAACAACACGGTAGTTTAGGAAACACTTGAGGCTGTCGTGTAGGCTCTCGTAAGCCAAATGATAAGCAGTGTACAACCACTGAAGCGGTAATGTGGTTCTTTTCAAAAAAATGAAAACATTTTTCATTTTATCCTTCAATTATGAAAATTGAATACAACCTCCCACTTTCACGCATCGTTATGGAAAAACCACCAACAATTATCTCATAATTGTTTAAATATAAATAAATATAATAACTAACTTATCATATTTATAACTTGTAGTTTTAATATCACATCATATGCAACATTTAAACCATGGTCCTTTTTGAAGGAAATCGAATTCGAGAATTTCACGAGCAGTGGAAATAAGTTTATTCCAAATCACAATCATGAATGAACATTACATTTACATTCGACTTCAAAACAAGCGGTTATACAATTAATATAGAAATTACAACATGAAAAAAACTTAAATGAACAAAGAGCAAACTCTACGAACATTTGAAGATGCGTCTCCACGCTCTTTTGCGCACGATCACTCAAACAACAGCAACCTCGAAGGCTCAATCTACACAACCGCAACACAGCACGAACTCTTCGCATTCGTCCTCAACGATCGCCTCGGTCATGAACTCCTCAGTAACACGAACGGCCTCCACAACACCTCGACAATGTCGATTTGAGTATGACACCACCAACAAGGCTACCTTGGTATTCTCGATGTGAGAATCCACAAGGTGGGCTCTATTCGAACTTGGAATGAGGCAAACGAAGGAGAAAACACTGATCGTGTACACGACTGGGCAAGTGGGAGATGGCGGTGACCTATCGTATAGGTCGATACCCAATCATTTTGATAAAGCTAAGTGATTGTCTAAAAAAAGCTATGCGATCGTCTAACAAAAGCTATGTGATCGTTTGGTAAATACTGTACGATCGTTTAGCTCACCACTGCACGATCGTTTAGCTCGCCCAAGCTATCGTTTAGTAAATCTTTATTTACTTGACGACTCTGTGAGATCCTTTTGCACGATAGAGAAATCTCCAAAAAAATTTATGAAAAATTTCAACAGTTTGTAAATCTTACTAAAATTAGGAAAACCATTTTCCTTTTATCTCACGGTTACAATGAAAATCCAATAACCACCTACTCAATTGGTTATTAAAGAACAATAATTCATTATCCAATAATTAATATTATTATAAATATAAATGATAACCAACTTATCATACTATATTTATAACCTATAGTTTTAATATTTCATCTCATGAAACATATAAACCATAGTTCTTTTTCTATTCCATGGTACTTAATGTAAATATCATTTACATCAATGCTCCATTAGATGTATCTCATACATTATACCAATTATATCATATATAATAAAAAAAACCTCTTATCAATTTGAACATTTCAAATCAACACCAAGAACTGATCCTCAACGGAATCCATTGAGCTACCAAGGGGACTTCATGGACCTGTAGCTCGAAGCACCAACGGTACGTGAATAACTGACTAAATTCTTTAGACACGGGATCCACCATCCATTAACTGTCAAGCACTCCACTAAAGATCGATAGCTGAACTCTCTTTACCACAGATATATTATGTGTTCATCTTAACCAATCAGCAGTGCGATAATCCTTCATAGATCGCTCGTAAGTATAGCTGAGCCAATAACTGTTATGCCCTTGTAGTTATATTTTTCTCCTTACTGGATACATTGATTTTGACTTTCAGACCGATTTAGATTCTGGGAAATCTTCTTCGAGGTTAGTATTCACTCTGAACGGAGGAGATATAGTGTAGAGGAGTATCAAGCAAAGCTGTGTTGGTGACTCCACCATAGAAGCCAAGTATTTACAACGAGGAGACGTGATTGTCATGCATATTGCCTCTAAATAAAACTTGGCTGATCCATTTACAAAGGCCCTCTTGGTTAAATTGTTCAATGGTCACCTAGTGGGACTAGGATTGCGAAATAGATAGAACTAAGGCAAGTGGGATAAGTATTGGGTATCTGATTCCCTAGTTTATTGTATTTTTTCTCTATTTTACTCAACATTGTATATCATCCACTGGAGTTTTAGTCCAGGTAGGATTTTGTTGGGTTGTATGTTCTAAAACTCGCAGTTTGTAATGATTAACATATTATATTATCCAAAAAGATGTTATTGACATTTATTCAATAAAACTGTTATTGAATATGTGAATTGCACTTGTAAAGTCTAAATCTAATAAACTAAAGATCCATGGTTATTATTTGAATACATGAACTTTATGTGGAAACATAAGAGTGAGTCAAGTTCAGTAAATAGCCAAAATGGTCTATAGTATACAAATAAGGTTGGTACCTTATTCTGGTAACACTATCAGATACGACTCACTCTGTAGTTGTTACAATTTATTGTAAAGTGCTACAAATAAAGTGATCTTGATTTATTCATGTATTGACATAAGAAGTGGGAGCGTCCTATGCAATGAGTTTGCATAAGATCGAACCAAGAATTAAATCACTCTTACTCTATAACGTTGTTTACTATTTAACACTGTCTATTTCAAAGCGATGACCTAGGTAACTTGACCTTATCTTGAGCTAACTATGAACTCCTGTTTATTTGGGGTTATCCTTAGACTTTCATGGGTGAAGGTTGGCTCAATAAACCTCCAATTTCAAGAGTAAGACCGGGTAGATAGCTGGGGACATAGGGTGCAAGACGGAATTCACTTCTACCTTTTTTTAGGGATAGTAGAGAGGTTGTTCCCTTAAGTGTTGACTCTGGGTCTTGAACAAGGGGCCCCACCCTCTCATTGGCCCAAGAGGAACTCGGTGATTGTATCACAAACTAATTGTTCGTTAGAGGATCAGTGATTTTTAAGGAGCAAGACGTAATCTCGAGGGTAAAACAACTTTTGACCCAACCGTTATTACGAACAACTTGTGAAGAGTTGACTTACTAATCATGGTTATATCGAGTGGACATAATATATCTACAGTGAGGGGAGTACAACTACTGGGCTTTAGTAGAGTGACCTGGTAGTTAATGAATGATGGTTAATTAGGTTAAAGAGTTTAGCCGGTTAATCATAGATTGTTGGAGTTCATGATCTGTAGGTCCATGAGGTCCCCCTACTAGCTCATATCAGACTAAACATTAGAACAATATGATGAACGAATTTGTAGTATTCAAATTCAGTTTTTTGAGCAAAGCGTTAAATATATACGATATACTTATCCCAATGGTTAATTGTGAATTTAACATAAAAAGAGAGAAAATAAGAGATGTTTAAATAAGATTTAAATATCAAGATTATGAGTAGGGATTCACAAAAATTGGGATTTTTGTTGGATTTGATATTAAATTGAATTAATTAATTAATTATTTATTTATTTAATATCAATTTAGTTTAAAAAATTGATTATTATAACTAATTTTGAAATTAAATGGAATTGGTCAAAATTGCATTAAAAGTCAAATTGTTGACTTGGTAAAAATACAATAGAAGTCAAATAGTTTACTTTTGACTTTGAAAGTAAAAAAGTCAAATTTGTTGACTTTGGATTTTGAGAGTCAAACTTTGACCGAGTTAGTGGAAAGATCCAACATCTGTGAGTGGGATATGCCAACTTTTGCATGGCTAAGTGTTGTCTTTATTTGAAGACACTTGTCCCACTAAATCTCACTTTGAGTTAGTGGGTTTTTTAGTGTCAAATTCTCATCAAACTCAAAGTTGCATGTTTGCATGTAATGTTCTTTAAAAGGGAGTGTTTATTGCTTTTGAAGAACTCTTAGCCATAGTGGGTTTAGATGAGATTATGTGATAATCTCGTCCCTTTTTCTCTCAAAGCTTTAGCTTTTTCCTCTCCAAATTAGTCACTCATTGGATTCTACCATCCCGTACTAAGGTCGGAGAATAGTCGGAAATACTCTTATGGTAGTCTACGAATCGTTTATGAGGAGATCAAAGATGATTTGGAGAAGATTCAAAGACTACAACGGTTGTATTCTTTTTTTTTTTTCCGTTTTTCTTGTTTTATTGCATGCATGCTTATCTTTGTAATTAATCTATTTATAGTACTTTAGATCCGTTTTTCTTCCGCTATGCATGTATTCGTTCCATCAGAAATTGCATTGAATGGCTCTAGAAACTAGATAGATCATTCCTAGTTTACATTTATCCCTTGCATTTTAATTCATTGCATGTTTTCATTTTATACAAAACCAAAACCTCATTTTTACTGCTTTTTATAGTCGAATTTAGTTTAAGAGAATATTTAATTATTGGCCTCTCTATGGTTTGATCTCGTACTTTCTGCTTATGTTACTTGTTAGTATAAGAAGTAGGTTTCGGTGATATAAATATTATATTATTAATATATATATATAATATATATATAATATATATATTTTTTTTGTTTTGGGTTGAAATTGAATTAACGTTAGTGATTTTCGAATTCGAACAAAAATGGCGTTGTTTGTTGGGGAGGCAAGTCATTTATCTCTTTTAGTTGAATTTGACTTGTAAACTTTAAAAACCCAAAAATAATTTTCTTTTCTTGTGTCTACTTGTTTTCTCATGGCAGATGATGTGAATATCTACTACGCACTTCGTACAAGGCAAGCGGCTCAACGTAAAGAAAAAGATGTAAGAGAATTTCATGAGTTTAGAAATCAAATTTCTGAACTAACCTCTCTTGTTCAAGTTTTGGCTACTAGCTAATTGCAAGAGCTTAAGACATGCCGAATATGTTCATTTCAAGGTCATCCATCTAAATCATGTCCTTAGCTTTCGCATGGTCCTAAGTATGATTATTATTCCTTTTGGAGATGCCTAGCCCAAGCTTAACATCGATGTGCACTTATTCTGCCAATTCAGGTATGTCTTTAAAAAAATTGGTTAGGGAACTTTCTAACAATTCTGATGAGTTTGAGTAGGAGCCCTTATTTGGTCAACATGAATTCTCGAGTTTCCAGCAGGATAGATTTCATTATGGATCAGAAGCTAGAGCTGAGTTTCAGAGACTGAGTGACCTCGTTGCTCATATCACTAAATCAGTTGGGAGACTCGATGAGTCATTGTTGTAATCTTTTGAGATTACCGAGCTAAGCAATGAAGTGATTAGCCTCGATCCCTATTGAACGCCTGATTCCTCAAACTCAAGGCCAAGGTATGATGTTGAGTTCTTTAATGTATGAACTTGTTGATAGTTCTTCTCAGTGTGTGTAGGATTCTATTGAGAATCACATGGAAACTCAAGCTTCTATGTTTGTTGAGGTTGGTCATGTTTCTCAGCTTGCAAATTCCATGCAGACACTAGAGAACCATTAACCTAAGTGAGCATGCAACTGTTCTTTGTTATGGATTTTAAATGTCTAACTCAATTTTATAGCAACTTACAAAATTTTAGACATGCTAAACATCCACAACAAACAACAAAGACATTCAATATCTAATATAACTATCATATTAAATAAAAGAAACCCTAACATGCATACTATATATTATAATATATTATAACATACTTTCAATGCATGTAACATGCTTCCTACAGTGGGGTTTTAAATCTACATGGCATACTGTACGCACATACATGAATTATTTAATTATTACATACATCACATGCATAAACAATTAAACACTAACTGATACGATTTTAGTTTTGGCATAAACAAGCATACAAAAAGCCTAATTATTACAAAACAGCTTCTAAACCCGCTCGAACTACTCCAAAACGAACCCAAATAGCTTGAATTGGACCTGAACCGTCTGAATCGGACAAGAAAAGTATGGATTGGACCAGCCAAAAACCATTTGAGGTTAAATCGGACCAGACCTCAAGAGAACCGGTCGAATTGGCTGCTCTCGTTCCTTGCTTAATATCTCGCTAAGGCTCATCATTTAGCAATGACTACAATCATCTAGCGTGATCGTTTAGTGTTTGCTTGATTGTGTAGCAGCCAATGCATAGCGCTTGACCAAACTACACGATCGTATAGTGTCTTCCATCTATCGCATAGTGCCATCGTCTAATGTCGGACAATGCTACACGATCGCTTAATGTCTAACATTATCGTGCAGCTCCATCGTCTAGAGACAAATATTACACAATTGTTGAGCGCCATCGTATAACGCATCTTTTTTATCGTTTATCGCATGCATAGCTATACGATCGTGTAGTGCTATTGTATAACGTTTCAATGCATCGTTTAGCTGTCGCACAAAGGTAAACGATCATGTAGTGCTGTCGCATAGCACTTCAACGCTGAATGCCCAAAGCTACACGATCGTCTAGCTTTTCTTCACATCGTCTAGCTCCCGTAGCTAAGCGATTGTCTAGCACTGAACCTTAACGGCGATATTTGAGCAGAGGCTGAAAAACTGGAATATGCAACTCGGTCTTTTTCACTTATTTCTTCAATTATATCTTAATTTCATCTTTAATGACTCCAAATAAATTATAGACTATCGAGAACACTTATAAGCTCATCAAACAAGAGCCAATTACAAATTTAATAAAAAAATAAAAGAGAAATTAAATTTCAAAACTCAAAAAACCATATCAGTGCAGCAGTTTCATATAACTTGTGAAAAAACACCCACCACACCAAAATTAAACCGAATTGAATGCTTATATGATGCTCTGATACCAATTGTTGCAACGTATCATCATGCAGCAGAAGTAACAAGGATCGATAAGCACTCTAATTCATTAATTTCGCAAAAACTAAAGCATTCTATTGCATAAATAAATGGGTTTCAAGTCATACATTTGTAGAACTTCTGAAAACTAGATTTCTATCTGCAAATCTCTCTAAATTTCATTGTAGACCACCTTAAGATCTTCCATACTATCCTCTTAGAGCTCTAGATTGAGTTGTGGGACTCAAAATAAGCTTGAATTAAGGGAACTTGGAGAATAACTCACAGCAGCAACCCAATAGAAAAACACATTCTTCATACAAATTTTTCAGCAAAAATTCTACATATTGCATGCCTCAAATTCACCTCAATCTTCTCAATATATTGCAGACAATTATGCAACGAAGATAGATGCATGAGATGCAGCTCATGCTTGGAGTAATTGAAGACTAACGATGGTGGGTTATGGGTGAGCAACTAGAAGATGAATGGAAAAAACTGACTAATCCATTTATGTGTTTTTCTTATTTTTCAACTTTTCAAATAGATTTCATAAATCAATTTATTTTTTAAATTGAAAATATTCTTAATTTTACAAAATTAATTTCATAAATTAATTTTCTTAAATAAAATTAATAAATAATTATTTAAACAATTCAAATCATTCTAGTTAATTTAATATCAAATATTAAATTATTGTTACACAAATTCACCTTCATATATTTAAATCATATTTAAATATTAATTCTTCAATTTCTTTTAATTCTAATTTGAATGTTTCAAATTAACTTATCACGTTACTCTAAAGCTAATCCATTTACGAGCTAATAGGGGGACCTCGCGGACCTACAAATCATGGGCTCTAACGATCCAAGATTAATTGGCTAAACTCATTAGACCGAATTAACCCTTATTCGTTAACTAATGGGTCACTCCACTAAAGCCCATTTTTTAACTCTATTATGTCCACTCGATATAACCATGATTAGTAAGTTAACCCTTCACAAATTGTTCATAATAACAGCTGGGTCAAATCTCTGTTTTACCCCCGAAATTACCTTTTGTTTCTTAAGTCCCACGATCCTCTAATGAACAATTGATTTGTGATCTAATCAATAAATTGAGTCCCTCTCGGGCCAATGAGAGGGTGGGGCCCCTTGTTCAAGACCCATAATCAACACTTAAAGAGAACAACCTCTCTACTAACCTAATCGGGTAGGAGTGAATTCCATCTTGTAGAGCTATATCCCCAGCTTCTAGTCTTATCTCCAAAATGGGAGGCTTATTGAGTAGTGTTGTTGGACTACTCTCACTGTTTGTAGATCAAAAGATAATCCCAAACAAATAGGAGTTCAAAGTTAGCTTAGAATTAAGGTCAAGTTACCTAGGTCATCGCTTTGAAATAGTTAGTAAACAACGTTATAAAGTAAAAGTAACTGATTTCGTGGTCCGATCTTGTACAAAACTCATTTGCACAGGACGTCCCCACTCCTCATATCATAACATGTACGAATTAGGAACACTTCGTTTGTAGCACTTTACAACTCTTTGTAACAACTACAGAGTAGGCAGCATCCAACAGTATTACCGGAATAAGGCACTTAACTTTATTCATATACTATAGATCATTTTTTACTATTTACTCGAACCTCCACTTTTATGTTTCCACATAAAGTTCAAGTACTCATGTAATAGTCAAGGGACTTGTAGATTTATTGGATTTATAATAAGCGATACATATATTCAGTAACAACTTATTGAATTTTTAGAATAATTTTTATTGTTTACAAATCACGAGTTTTAGGACATAAAACCCAACATAGGTAACATGACATTAATCATGAGTGAGTTATGAACTCCTGTCTATGAGGGCGGTCCTTACATTTTCATGGGTGAGAGTGGTTAGATCGCCGACTCAACAAGCCTACCATTTTGGGGATTCGTCTGATTGGGGAGCTAGGAACTCAGCTACACAAGATGAAATTCATTTCTTCCTTGAAGCAGGGGTAAGTAGATAAATTGCCCCCTTAAGGGCTGTTCTGGGTCTTGAATAATGTGGCACCACACCCTCTCTTGACTTGAGAGAGATTTAATCATAGTGCGACTATGATCTATTGTTCATTAGAGGAATCATTGGTACTTAAGGAGTTAGGTGTAACTATAGGAAAAAATGGTAATTAGGCCCAGTTGTACTTACGAGCAATTTGTGAAGGATCATCGTACTGTTGATTGGTTATATTCAATGGACATAGAAATATATCTGTAGTGCGAAGAGTGCAACTACCATTGAGTGTGCACCTCTTTCGTACACCTCAGCCTCCTCTAGGTATGTATCACTTTCATACATATAGACCCTAGTATATCTCTTTCACGCACTAGTCCCCCTAGACATGCATCCTTTCATGCACTCAAATAAATATAATGTTGGAAAGAAAAAGAGATCGCATCCAAGATCATATTACATATAACATTTACCTATTCACGAGTCCTATAAAATCTTGTAAATAATATTATGCAAATCAGTCTAGACAAGCATGTGTAATCTCGTAAAAAATGAATCAACCCTAATACATCTCTTTCATGCACTAGACTCTTTAAAATATTCACATAATGGATCATTCGTAATTTCATGGTAAATCACACGACATACATTCATAGATCCAAAAATAAATTTCATGAAAACATGTACGTCAACATATATCTAATTTTCGTGTAGCACTATAGAATTTTAATAGTGTCACTTATCTCATAATTTAGACCCAAGCTCAATCATTCTCTTAATACACCTCATAAAAATTCTAAAACATGCCCATACTTATAACATGCTTCAAACATATTATCACATGTTCATATATTATTTCTAAACAGTCATTCAATCTTAGAACCAATAAAATTACCCTTAATCTTATCGCCCGGCACAAAGGCGGTTCCAGTAATAAGATTACTTACCTAAATGCACTTCAAGAAATCCCAACACCTTTAGCTTATGAAACTCCTCAACCCAATTCCTAAAACAAAATTATGATTAATTTTGACATTTATGGCTAAACCCCAAACTTAAATTGATAATAAATCCAAAGAGTTTCAAAGCCTTGAACACTTACAAAACCAAGATAACGCCCATGACCTTGCTGAACAATGACTCTAACCCCTTCAAAGTTTCAGATCCAACCTCTAAAATCATGGATGTAACAATAATTAGGCTAAAACTTTTACCGTCAACAAAATCCAACCAAGAACATCTCAAAGCCTACCAAAGGAAATATCGAACCCTCAAATACTACTAGACACATATCAAAATCCTCCAAGTCTTCAACCTATCATTTAAATATCGTGGGTAAATTAAAACAGAAGCCAAAACTAGATGGTTATTTAAGATTCACCAAGAAAACCCATACAGGATACCAAAACTTACCCAAAACGTCGATTCTGGAAAGCGGTGATGCCAACGGTAGATCCAAGATTGGGCGGCGGTAAGATAAAACCACACGATGAGTCTGAAAAAGAAAGATCGGATGGAGATAAAGAGATCGGTAGCGATGGGTGCACACAAAAGTAGAACCGACGGTGCTCGCGGTCACTCGTTCGTCAAAGGTGCGGCGCAGCGACGATGGACACTAAGCAATGACCAAAAGAATTGGAAGTGGTGGCTGAAATTGACGGCAATGGGCTGCATTACGGGAAGGAGACGAAACGTAGAGGAGAGAGAGAGTTATCATGAGAGGGGGTTTGCGGCGTGATCACTTCCCTATACCCAGAGTAGTATGTTATAAAGTTGTTGTTGTTGCTTATTGCTTTCTAGCCTACTACAATCTTTCTCTTCTCTATTCTTACAATCAAACTGTTTGGCCTTTTCTCCATACCCGTTTTCTAAAATCGTTTTCTCTAAAACGGGGTGGGAAGTTGCGAGAGACATCCGGTGTGCCATTGGCTGTTCGTATTCGAATTGGCTGACTTGTTCGTAAGCGGGAACAAGTGTCGCATAATCGCTAAGTGAAGCTTAAAAAAGAGCGACTGTGACAGTTGGAGAGGGAGAAGAATGAGGATTTTCTTTTTATTTTTCTTTCTTTTTAATTCTCCACCATACAAAATTATATATATATATATATATAATATTCTTTCCTTCCCTTTTCTTAAATTCCAAAACCCATAATATATCTAGTTTTTTCTTTTTCTTTTCCTTAATAAATATATCACATCGAACTCAAACCTTTCGCCTCTTCTCCATTAATTAAATAAACCTCATAATAAATTCACCAACTTTTTAAATCACTTCTTTCCAAAAATCCTAAATCACAAAATTAAACTCCAACTTTCTAACTTAAATCCAAATTTACAAATCTTTTAGATAATTGATTTAATAACTTCCAAATAAACTAATTATCTTCTCCTAATTATTTACTTAAATTTTGGATCCAAATTCCAAAATTAAACCAATTCTCCCAATAAAATGTTGAATTAATGCACATAAAAATCCAAAATTTCCCTTTAAGCAAACTAAATTTCAAAACTGACAAAAATGTCCTTAATTTAACAAAGAAAATGTTAAATTAAATTATGAAAAACTCGGAATGTTACAGTTGCCCTGTCTCACTATGCATCTATTCAAATAGAAAGATATTGGTTTTTAAATTTATATATATATTTTTTTTTTCTATGAGAAAATATTTTATTATTACTTTCGTTCAAATGTTAGTCATTCGAGAAGGATTGTTGAGAATCACTTGTCATTGTAATGACTTCTACCTTTAAATTTGTGACCATCTTAATGTAACAATTTGAAAAATATATTTACAAATTGTAACTGTTTTATGGTTACACTTCTATTGTTTTAATAAGCTTGACTTTTATAGATCAAAAATTAATTTTACATTTAATATGTTTTCCTACAAAACATGCTTCCATTCACCCTTAGACTATAACATTTATAATAAAAGGATGATACATGATAATGCTCAATGCATGCAAAATATAACTCCTATATGTCATGATGCATGCGCATGCTTTCAAGTAATTTCTTCATGCAAGATTATAACAATTATAATACATGATGCATGAGTAATTGCACAACCTAAGGTGGGTTTTAACTATATGACAAACACTTTGGCATATAAGCACTATACATCACATGTATAAGTAATAAGAGTTGATGAACCGGGTAAAATTGCCTTAAAACACAAAAAGGAAAGCTAACTATTACAAAGACAAGGAG
>NC_052352.1:47035036-47036307 GCF_009727055.1 Benincasa hispida
AGGAAACAATGATCGCGTACACGACTGGGCAAGTGGGAGATGGTGGAGACCTATCGTATAGGTCAATGCCCAATCGTTTAGATAAAGCTATGCGATTGTTTAGTCTATCGTTTAGCTCGGACTGTCGCATACAGACTCTACACGATCGTTTACCTTGGGCCAACGATCGTCTAGAAAACTATGTGATAGTTTAGTAAATACTGCACGATTGTTTAGCTCGCACCTGCACGATCATTTAGCTCGTCCAACCATCGTTTAGAAAACCGAATTTACTTGACAACTTTGTGAGTTTCTTTTTCGTGAGAGAAAACTCAAAAACATTTTCAAATGTTTGTAAAAACCTCTTTTAAAATAGGAAAAACATTTTCCTTTTAAACTCACGGTTACCATGATCCAATAACCACCCACTACTCTGGTTATTTAAAATAAAAAGAATTAATTATCCAATAATTAATATTATTATAAACATAAACGATAACCAACTTATCATACTATAGTTATAACCTATAGTTTTAATATTTTATCTCATGAAACATATAAACCATAGTTCTTTTTCTATTCCATGGTACTTAATGTAAATCTCATTTACATCAATCCTCCACAAGATGTATCTTATACATCATACCGATTATATCATATACAATCAAAATACCTCTTGTCAATTTGAACATTTCAAATCAACACCAAGAACTGATCTTCAACTGAATCCAAGCTACCAACGGGACCTCATAGACCTATAGCTCGAAGCTCCAATGGTACGTGAATAACTGACTAAACTCTTTAGTCACGGGATCCACCATCCGTTAACTGCCAGACACTCCACTAAAAATCGGAAGCTAAATTCTCCTTACCATAGATATATTATGTGTCCATCTTAACCAATCAACAATAAGATAACCTTTCACAAATCGGTCGTAAATACAGATGGACTAATAACCGTTATGCCCCTGTAGTTACATCTGTCTCCTTAAGTACCACTGATCCCTGTAATGAACATAAGTTATATTCCTACTATGACCGAGTCTTCTCTTCCAAAGAGAAGTTGTAGCCACTATGTTCAAGCCCCGGAATCAGCCCTTAATGGAGTAATCTCTCTGCTTATCCCTACTTCAGGAAAGAAGTGAATTCCATATTGTGGATTGAGTTCCCAGCTCCTAGATTAGACAAGTCCCCAAAAAAGTAGGCATGTTGAGTTGGCAATCTGGCCACTCTCACCCATACTAATCAAAGGACTGCCCTCAAAGGCAAGAGTTCTCAAAACACTCAAGATT
>NC_052352.1:47036568-47203923 GCF_009727055.1 Benincasa hispida
GTATCCTCGCCCCAGCCCCGACCCCGATTATATAAATATATATTTAGAATAATATAAAATAACTAATTTGTATATATGTTTATAGAAAAAACCAAAAATGAAAAAGTAAAAAGCCCTAAATGAAAAAGTAAAAAGCCCTAAATGAAAAAGTAAAAAGCCCTAAATGAACAAGTAAAAAGCCAAAATGAAAAGAAAAAAAAAACCCTAAATCTTCTCCTCTCTTCCTTCCTTCTTGTTTTGCCAAAAATGAGAAAATAGTCTTCAACTTCATAGTTCATCGCTTTGAGAAAATCATCACTTGGTCGACTGCCCACTGCCTAGCCCTAAATTCCTCAACCAACGTGAAGATTGACTGAAGACGAAGGTGAAGATAAATCTGTCCAGGTTCGAGTCTGGCATCCGCCATTGAAGGTCCGCCACTAAAGACGAAGGTGAAGACAGATCATCACTCGACCAGTCGATTGCCCACTATCCAGGTCTGCGTCCGACGTCTGCCATTGAAGGTGAAGACAAATTTGTGGACTGTGTGAAGACAGGTCCGCATCCGCGTCCGCCGTCGCCATTGAAGACTTCCAGTACCAACGTCCGCATGTTCGCCATTGAACTTTGAAGATGAAGACAAATTTGTTTAGCTATATCCAAAATTTGTTTAGATCGTGAGTTTTTGTTTTATATATTTTGACTGTTCTGTGTTGGTTTTCTTTTGAAAAAATCAGACTTTGTGTCATTCAACTTTCAAGGCTTCAAAGTTCAAGCTGATGCCGTATGAGATTTGTTGTCGTTCAAGTCGGTAAAAATTTCCTTTCGCTCTCCTGTTTGAAAAATATGTTTGTGTATGTTTGATATTTGAATGTTTTGAATTTTAGGCTTGAATATGTTTGGAAAATATGTTTGTGTATGTTTGATATTTGAATGTTTTGAATTTTAGGCTTGAATATGTTTGTGTATGTCTGACATTTGAATGTTTTGAATTTTAGGCTTGAATATGTTTGAAAAATATGTTTGTGTAGGTTTGATATTTGAATGTTTTGAATTTTAGGCTTGAATATGTTTGGAAAATATGTTTGCGTATGTTTGATATTTGAATATTTTGAATTTTAGGCTTGAATATGTTTGAAAAATATGTTTGTGTATGTTTGATATTTGAATGTTTTGAATTTTAGGCTTGAATATGTTTGTGTATGTCTGACATTTGAATGTTTTGAATTTTAGGCTTGAATATGTTTGAAAAATATGTTTGTGTAGGTTTGATATTTGAATGTTTTGAATTTTAGGCTTGAAGAAGTTTGAAAAGTATGTTTGAATGTTTTTGGGGTCATTTTGAAATTTGAATACTTTCAATTTTGGGGTTGAATTTTGAATATGTTTGAATGCTTTGAAAATGAAGTCCAAGTCTAAAGAGGGATTTTTAAATTAAATCTTTGATAGGTTGAAAACAATGTCTTCATCACCTTCTACAAATAAAGATTCTCCAAATCCAATTCCAAGTCCAACCCCAGATTCGACCCCAAATTCAACCCTGAATTTAACTTCATGCTCATCGAATGATGATAATTTGAATGTTGATAATTGTGTTATTCTTGATGAGGATATTGAGAAGGGATCTTTAAAGAGGAGATTGACATCGGTTGTTTGGAACCATTTTAAAAAACAAAAAATAGACTGAGTAGACAAGGCGGTTTGTAATTATTGCAATAAAAAATTAGGGGGTGAAAGTAAAAATGGAACCAAACATTTGCATGATCATATTAAGATATGCCCATATAAAGGACAAAAGGACATACGACAATCCCTATTGAATCCTAATAAAGAGAAGAACAATACATTGAGTTTATATAACTTCGATCAGGAAGCTGCAAAAAAAGCATTAGCTAGGATGATAATAAGACATGAATATCTTCTCTCAAAAGTTGAGTATGAAGGTTTTAGGGAATTTTGTAATGTCATCCAATCATTATTTAAAGATGGTGTCAAGAAACACAATAAAGAAGGAGATTTTGAAAATTTATGAGACTGAAAAGTTGAAAACCATGGCATTGTTGAATGAGATCAGAGGAAAAATTGCCCTTACAACGGACATGTGTACTTCAAACCACCAAACAAAAGGTTATATAACTGTCACTGCTCATTTTGTTGATGATAGTTGGGTTTTGCAAAACAAAATAATCATGTTTATATATGTCCCTTCTCCACACACTTCTGACATGCTTCATGAAGAAATACGGAATGTCTGTTAGATTGGAATATTGATCGAAAATTGTCATCAGTAACTGTAGATAATTATAGTATCAATGACTCCATGGTTAATATGTTTGTTTATAATTTGTGTGGAAACTTAATATTGGATGGGAGTTTATTTCATATGCGGTGTTGTGCTCGTATTTTGAACTTGATTGTGAAAGATGGGTTGGCAGTGATAGGAGATGGGATCGAAAGAGTACGTACTAGTGTGTCTTTCTGGGTGCATACACACACACAAAAAAAGGGAGAAATTTGAGGAAACTGCTCGACAGTTGAATGTTTATGATGGTCAGATGTTGAGTCTTGATTGTTGTACTAGGTGGAATTCTACATATTTTATGTCAGCCACTGCATTAAAGTACAAGGCTATTTTTTATCGATTAAAACACCGAGAACCAAAGTACAAGTGTTTGCCTTTGGATCAAGATTGGGTATTAGCAAAAGAGATATGTGAGAAACTGAAAATATTTCATCACATGACTAAAATATTTTTTGGATCCAAATATCCTACTGCTAATCTTTTTTTCCCAAAAATTTATAAATTGAAATTGGCTATTTCTGAGTGGACTAATTCTGGCATTCAAGAGATAAGAGACATGGCTTCAAATATGATGTCAAATTTTGATAAGTATTGGAAGAAAATTCTTGGGGTAATGGTCATAGCTGCAGTTTTAGATCCACGTTACAAATTAAAGTTGATTGAGTTTTACTTCCCTAGAATTTATGGAGATAGTTTTTTTCTTGAAGTGAAAAGGATTAAAAAAAATTGTTCAGATTTGGAAATAGAATATAAGCTGAAGCATGAAGGTGAAGGTGATGATTATCACACTAGAAATTTAGATGGAACCTTACAAAATATAGAGTTTGATGATTTTAATGATTATGACTTGTTTGTATCAAAATCCAATAATATGAATCAGAAGCAACAGTTTGATGCATATTTGGATGAACCTGTCTTACCTCGAACATCCGATTTTGACATTTTTGAGTTGGTGAAAATTGAATGTTGTCAAGTATCCAATTTTACAAGAAATTGCAAGAGACATATTAGCCATCTCGTTATCTAGTGTTGCATCAGAGTCTGCTTTAGTACTTGTGGTAAGTTGTAAGCTCACATCGTAACAAACTTCATCCAAAGACGATAGAGGCTTTGATGTGCGCTCAAAATTGGATTGCAACTGAAGTTTTGACAGGTTAGTTTGTTTATTTTGTTTTACATCTTTTTATCATTTAATATATTAATAAATATTTTCTTTTATGATAAATATTTGACAATGTAAGGTACTAGCACGGGAAAAGAAATGGTTAAACATTTAGCAACTGTTTTAGAAGATGCAGACGATTTTGATGAAGATGGCGTGGTGACTAAGGTATGCTCAAGGATTAACATTATTTCGTGGTCTTTTTTCTGTGACATTATTTGTTTATTACATTTTAAATTTAGGAATAAATACAACTAAGAACGGTATGATGCCAATAAAGGAGAAAGATTTGATTGTGAAGTCATCGTTGAAGAGAGAAGGACGAGCTTTATTGAATTTTAAGTTTTAAACGTACTTGAATGTGTAAGACGTTTCTCTTTAGTTGACTTCCTTATTCAAACTTTATTGAATTTTAAGTTGTAAATTTATTTAATGGATTTGTTAGCTTTTAAATTTTCAATTGTGTTTATTTCATAGAATAGTCTATTATTTTTTGTTCATTTGTTGTGCACTAATCAAATTTCAAATAAAATCACTTGAATTAAAAAATGAGGAATTCGATAAACTTATTTAATAGATTTTTTGTGGGTTAATCAAATTTCAATTAAAAAAAGGGGGGGAAACGGGGAATCCCCGCCCCCGTCCCCACCTTCAAATGGCGGGGATGTGAGATAATATTCCCCCACGGGGTTGGGGACGAGCGACGCATCCCGCCTCGCCCTGGCCCCCTTGCCAACCCTAATTAGGTATCCCACCTTAATCCTTATACTTAGAAATTTAGGTTATCACTTAAGGCATGACTACTCTTGTATATCACATATACATGCTTAAGTTCACATAAGATAACCAAGGAGCTTTGTTTATTGGATATGAGTAAATGCCAGAATTAAATAACACTTATTTTATTCATTGAACAATGTGTATCTTTACAAAACAACGAGACTCGGGAAAATTAGGACACCAATCCCAACACTATAGTATATGGATAAGGTTGGATACCTTATCTTTATAACACTATGGATACGACCCACTTTGTAAATGTTACAATAGTTGTAAGATGATTTGATCCAAATCGTTCGTGTGATGACATGCAAGTGGAGGTACCCTTTACAATGAGTTTGTATAAGACCGAACCACGAAATATGATCTCTTTTTATAACACCATTAATTGAAGAGATTTATATTTCAAACGATAATCATGTAACTCGATCTTAATCCTGAGTGAGTTATAACTCTTGTTTATGATGGTCGTTCTTTAATTAGTATGAGTGGGAGTGGTCTTAGTTGTTGACTCAATATGCCTATCATTTTGGGAACGATACTGAGTGAGGAGTTGGGAACATAGCTACACGAGATGGAATTCGTTCCTTCTCGACTTTAGGAAAAGTAGTCAAATTTTTCTCCTAAGTGCTGACTCTAGGACTTGAACAATAAGACCTCATTCTCTCACTGGCTCAAGAATGACTTTGTATGTTAGAACCATAAACAAAACTGTTCATTAGAAGATCAATGGTACTTAAAGGTATAAGAGGTAACTACAGGGGTAAAATGAAAGTTTGATCCATTTATAATTACGAACAATTTGTGAATGGTTGACTTACAAAATATGGTTGATACAATTGACACATAAATATATTGTAGTTTATAAGAGTGCAACCATAGGTCTTTAGTGAAGTGCCCTATAGTTAATGAATGATGATTAACTTAATTAAAGAGTTTAATTAATTAATCACGAATCATTGGAACTTATAATTGTAAGTTCATTAGGTCCCTTTGCTAGCTCACAAATGGATTAAACAAAGATTTTAAGTGGAAAGAATTTGAAGAGTACAAATTACTGAAATGAAATTGGTTGTATATGGTACGAAAAAAATATAATTGCATGTGATACGATTACTATAATATATAGTTAATTTTGAATTAGTTTTTAAAATAAACCATATAACATGAGAGTATTAATATTTTAATAAATTAATATAAGTTAGATTTACATTAAAAATATAGGTTATAATTGTTGGGGTCGATGCCCTAAATCTCGTGGGTCTTGTAGTTTGTAATCGTAATGTACAAACTTTTTATTTATTTAATAAAATATGAGATTTTTTATTCGACATTTAGTAGCATTAACCCATAAACTAATAAACTAACATCCAAGGTTATCTTATGTAGTTTAAACATGTATGTAGAGACATATAATTGGATCATATTTAAGTGATAACCTAAATGGTCCGTAGTAGATGGATAAGATTGGGTATCTTATCCTAGCGACATTATGAATACAATCCGCTTTGTAGATGTTACAATTGTTGTAAAGTGCTACAAATGATGTGATCCTGATCATTCATGTAGAGACATGTGAGCAAACACAAAGGAGTTTATATAAGATCGGACTACAAAATGATTAGTTTCATTATATAACACCGTTCATAATAGAGACTTACATTTCACCAGGATGACCATAGGTAATATGACCTAAATCCTGAGTGAGTTGTGAACTCTTCCTACCTATGAAGGCGGCCCTTTGATTTGTATGAGTGAGAGTGGCCAGATCGTTGGCTCAATAAGTCTACCATTTTGAGGATTCGTCTGATAGGGGAGTTGGGAATGCAGCTACACAAGACGAAATTCACTCATTCCCTAACGTCTGGGTAAGTAGATAAATTGCTCCCTTAAGGGCTGATTCTGGGGCTTGAACAATATGGCACCACACCCTCTCTTGGCTCGAGAGGGGTTTGGTCATAGTTGAACTATGACATATTATTTATTAGAGAGATCAGTGGTACTTGATGAGTTAGTTGTAACTACATGGGCAAAATGGTAATTTTGACCCAGTTGTACTTACGAGCAATTTGTGAAAGTTCATCGCATCGTTGATTGATTATATCCAATGGACCCAAAAATATATTTGTAGTGCGAAGAGTGTAGTTGTCGGTCTTTAGTGAAGTGATCAACAGTTAATGGATGTTGAGTAATTTAATTAAAGGAGTTTAATTAATTATTCAAGTACCATTAGAGCTTCAATCTATAGGTCTATAAAGTCCCCTCTATAGTTCAACGGGGATTATTGAGAATAAATTTTGAATTTGAATTGTTCAAGTTAATTGAGAGAATTAATTATATATGATACAATTAATTTAAATTAATTATATGTGATATAATTAATATAATGGTATTTGATACATTATAATATAAAATTTATTTTGAGATGAATTAATTATTTGAATATGATTCAAATACTAGTTATATGGATAAGATTCATATAATTAAATTTAGTATGAATATGATTTATTTTAAATACCATGATTGATTAAGAAAATTAAAAACTATAGGTTATGTGTAATATATGATATAACATATAGTTATGTGTGTGTATATATATATATTATTTAAATTTAAATTAATTTTAATTTATTTCAATTTTCAAAATTAAACCTTAATTCTCTATCGGTTAATCACGTAGGGAATGAGCAGTTTTTTTTTAAGGAGATTATCTTCTTCAAGAGTTTTTTTTTACGCGCTTGCTCTCAGAGTGCTGCATCTTAAGTTTTGCCAAAATTTCTCAAGATCTCTTCTTCCTTCTCAATCCATCTCTTCCAAATTCTCAAAGCCCACACACTCTTAAGAAATTCTCATCCCAAAAGAGAATACGGAGGTCTCACTTGTAGTTGTGTCATCATCGGGTGTTCGTATTTCCACGAATTGTTCGTGACCAGTTTGAGGGTTTTGTGAAGATTTGTGGCTTCAAGGGTAAGCACTCTTATGTTGGGTTTTATGTCCTAAAACTCGTGGATTGTAAATAATAAACTTATTCTGAAAATTTAACAAGTTGTTATTGAACATATCAATTGCTTATTTCGTTTTAGAAATAAATACAATAAACTAAAAGATCCATGACTATTACATGAGTACTTGAACTTTATGTGGAGACATAAAAGTGGACCAAGTTCGAGTAAATAGTCAAAATGACCTATAGTATATGAATAAGGTTGGGTGCCTTATTCTGGTAACATTATCAGATGCAGTCCACGTTGTTACAAGGAGTTGTAAAGTGCTATAGACGATGTGATCCTAATTTGTACATGTGATGAAATGAGGAGTGGGGGCGTCTTATGCAATGAGTTTGCACAAGATCGGACCGCGAAATAAGTCACTTTTACTTTATAACGTTGTTTACTATTTAAGACTAACGATTTAAAAACGATGACCTAAGTAGCTGTAAGAGTTAAACAACATGCAACAAAAGTATCAAGGATCTATAAGCATTCTAATTCACTAATTTTGACAAAAACTAAAGCGTGCTCTTCATAAAAATGGGTTTTCAGAACATACCTTTGATGAACTTTTCAAGAAAAGCGTTTGGTTAGTTGCTGCCTTCACTTGATATCACCGTGAACCACCTCAAAGCCTTCCCTACTATGCTCTTGGAGCTTTAGACAGAGTTGTGGGATTCAATAATAGCTTGAAGATATGAAGAAACAAGGAAAGCTCACAACAACAAATTGAAGAAGATAGTTTATTCTTCACTGTAGTTTTTCTCTCCGAATTCTGTATTCTTCCTTTTTTCTCCAACAACTCCAATCTTCTTTATATATTAAGATGAACGTGCAAAGAGATGGAGCGCATGGCTTGCAACTCATACTTAGAGAATCAAAGTAGAGAAGAAAATGTTTTGTGTGTAAGCATAAAGATGATGATAATGGAGAAAACTCTTTTTCCACTTTGCGCAATCCATGCAAAATGTTTTTCCATTTTTCTTTTTAAAACACAAAATGACTTTTAAATCATTTTAATTTAAAAATTGATTTTCTTAAATTAATTTTAAAAATTAATTAATTTGATATCAAATATTAAATTATTTTTTGTATAATAATCATCTTTATATATTTAAATCATATTTAAATATTTATTCTCTTGTTCTGTTTAATTTGAACGCTTCAAATTAATTTCTCAAGCTACCCTAAAGCTTAACCATTTACGAGCTAGTAGGGGGACCTCGTGGACCTACAAATCATAGACTCCAACGATCCAAGATTAATCGGCTAAACTCATTAGACCAGTCTAACCCCCATTTGTTAACTAATGGGTGATTCCACTAAAGCTCATAACTGAACTCCCCTCATTGTAGATATATTATGTCCACTCAATATAACCATGATTAGTAAGTTAACCCTTCACAGGTTGCTCGTAATAACGGCTGGGTCGAATATCTGTTTTATCCCTGAAATTACCTCTTGTTCTTTAAGTTCCACTGATCTCCTAATGAACAATTGATTTATGATCCAATAAACAAATCAAATCCCTCTCAGGCCAATGAGAGAGCGAGACCTCTTGTTTAAGACCTAGAATCAGCACTTGAAGGGAACAACCTCTCTACTAACCCTAATCGGGTAAGAGTGAATTCCTTCTTGCACCCTATGTTCCTAGCTATTCATCCGATCTTATCCCTAAAATGGTAAGCTTATCGAACAGAGGTAATTGGTCTACTCTCACCGTTTGCAGATCAGAGGATAATCCTGAACAAACAGGAGTTCATAGTTAGCTCAGGATTAAGGTTATGTTACCTAGATCATCACTTCGAAATAGTCAGTCTTAAACAGTAAACAACGTTATAAAGTAAGAGTGACAGGTTTCTTGGTCCGATCTTGCATAAAACTCATTTGCACAGGACACCCCCACTTCTTATGTCTTAACATGCACAAATTATGATCACTTTATGTGTAGCACTTTACAACACTTTGTAACAACTACAGAGTAGGTTGCATCCAACAGTGTTACCAGAATAAGGTACCCAATCTTATTCATATACTATAAATCATTTTGACTATTTACTCGAACCTGATTCACTTGTATGTCTCCACATAAAGTTCAAGTACTCATATAATAGTCAAGGGACTTAGGTTTATTGGATTTATAATATATTCAACAACAACTTTATCGAATTATCAGAATAAGTTCTAATGTTTACAAACCACGAGTTTTAGGACATAAAACCTAACAATAATTTGACCTTAATCCCAAGCTAACTATGAACTCCTATTTATTCGGGATTATCCTTAGATTTGCATAGGTGAGGGTTGGCTTAACAGCACCGATTCAATAAGTCTCCCATTTCAAGAGTAAGACTGGGTAGATAGCTGGGGGACATAAGGTGCAAGATGGAATTGATTCCTACCTGCTTTCGGGGATAATAGAGAGGTTGTTCTCTTAAGTGCTGACTCTAGGTCTTGAACAAGGAGCCCTATCCTCTCATTGGCTCGAGAGGGACTCGGTTTGATGATCGGATCACAAACTAATTATTCATTAGAGGATCGAGGGACTTAAGGAACAAGAGGTAATCTCGGGGGTAAAACAACCTTTTGACACGACCATTATTACGAACAACCTGTGAAGGGTTAACTTACTAATCATGGTTATATCGGTTTGACACAATATATATATATATATTGAGAGGAGTGTACAGACTTTAACCCAGTAGTTAACGAATGTGGGTTAATTCGGTAAAGAGTTTAGCCAATTAATCTCGGATCATTGGAGCCCATGATCTGTAGGTTCACTAGGTCCCCCTACTAGCTCACAAACGGATTAGCCTTAGAGTAGTGCAATAAGTTGATTTGAAACATTCAAATTAGAATTAAGGAAATTAGTAATTATATATGATATAATTATACGTTTAATTTTGGAATTAATCGGAATTGGATAATCGATTAATATTTAAATATGATTTAAATATTAATTTTATGAATGGGGATTCATAAAGGTGGAATTGGTATTAAATTAATTTAATATTTGATATCAAATTAATTAAATTATTTATTTATTTTATTAGAAAATTAATTATTGACTTAATTTTGTAAAATTAATAAAATTTTATTTTAAATTGATTTTTTTTTGTTTTTTAATTTTGGAAATCAAAATTAAAAAGGAAATTCAAAGGAAATTTGAAAATGGAAAAAATCTCAAAAGTAGGATTTTTCCACTTTCAAATTGTAGTAGCTCACACATAATTCCATTTTCTCTTCGGCTCAATTATTCAAGCATGAGTCATGATTCATGCAAGGCTGTTATTTGCATGAAAGTCATGCAATATAAAGCTGGAATTTCGAGGGGAATGGGCAGAGCAATCGTTGCTAAATGTTGAAATTTTGTGTTTAAGAAGTGTTATTCACATTGTATAAAACCAGTAACCTCCTCTCAAATTCTCTTCGGTTCAAGATTATTTTGAGTCTCACAACTCAATCTAAGATACCAAGAGAATAGTAGGGAATACCTTGTGGTGGTTCACATCAGAAGAGGGAAGAGAATGCAGCTGAAAATCGTGAATCAAAGGTATTTCAAAGGTCAGAGTTTAACTCTGTTTTTTGTTCATAAGCATGCTTAGTTTGAAGCCAAAATTAATGAATTAGAATGCTTAATGATCTTGTTTTACTTCCGTTGCTTGCTTCCTTAATCCAACATCTTCTTCTTCTAATTTAAAGCATGTTGTAATTTTTCTCATTCATGCATATAGTATTCTGTAAAATTTTTGTTATGTGAAAAACAAAATTGGATTAATCCCGCTTCCGTTGTGGAACTTCACAGTTCCTTCAATAATTAATATGAATAAGATTTATATTAAAAATATTGGTTATGTGAGAGATATATATTTAGAATATGATTGAAATTAATTAATTTAAATATTAGATATAAATTAATTAGTTTTAAATTTAAGTTAACTACTTAATTTTATTAATTTAATTTAATTTTAAACTCTAATGCATTGGAGGAGAGTGGGATAGAGGGAAACGTGGGAGAGGGGCAATCACCATCTCCCTCGTTGCCTTTAATTGCAGAATGGTTTGCAATGTTTGGAACAACTTTTTTTTTTTTTTCTTTACGTGAAATTAAGTTACTCTATTTCCCTCGCTCTCACACTAATTCTCCATTAATTCACATAAAGAGAAAGAGTTGTCTAAATTATTCCTTCAATTCCACAAAGGTTTCCACTAACCTCCCAGTCCAAAGAGAATAGCAGAGAATATCTCTTGGTGGTATTCATTCGTGACCTTGGAGGATCATGAAGAGGATTTTCTTGAAGAAATTAGTCTTCGAAAATAATTTTTATGAACTGGAAATTTATATGTATAGCGCATTTTAATTATGTAAAATCAACTATGTGATTTTTCCATCCCAATTCAAAGACAAAAAGCGATAAAACACTTTCGCATTGGGTTTCAATCCCTTCATTATAAACCTTGGAGAGCAACTTGCGATTGCGATTAGCATCAAGATTGCGCTTAATTTTACTTTCGAGGTAGTGGATCTTCCATGGCTCAAAACGATCTACATTTAGTTCTAACATCTTTTCTCTTGATTTTGCATGTAGACTGTAAATGACTTCATTCAACCAATTTCCAATCAAGAACCATAGAGCAGAGACGAAAGGTCCAGGAAATATGAAAGAATCAGGGGTCTACGGGCAAAAAGGTAATGAAGAAGAGAAAGAAGAAAAGATCAACAACAAGTTTAAAGTGGTTCAACTTTAAAGCTACATCTAGTGTGCAAATAGGGACTTCAAAGTTTTATTCAACTATCTAAGACAATTTACGAGATAGTATCACAACTCTCACACTTTACAGTTTTGCATGCGTTTCGAAAAGAATAACATCTCTATTTATAACAAGCGGAGAAAGAGAGCTTTGAAGAATGTTGAGTTCGACAATCTTAACGATAAGTTTCTTTTAATGATTTCGCTCCTCGTTATCTCGCTCCCACTTCCTCGATTTTTGTGCCTACTCATCATTCTCTCGTAATGCCAGTTTCCCGTCATCTTTGTGTTTCACTAGGTTGTCTTCTTTTTCCATTATTTTGTTTATTCTGCAGGGAAACAACGAGATAGAAGATAATCCACTCATGTTTGAGATTGAGCTGAAGATAATCTAGTCATGTTTGAGATCGAGCTATTTCACTGTTCTTTTTTCCTTTATTTTATTGGTTCGAAGTATCTAACTTTTTCTAGAATGGTGCATTAAAGCACAAATCACTCAAGTTGCTGCTAAATATGTTTGACGCCTATTGGATTTGCTCCCATCAATGACTATGTGGGTTTCCTCACCTCACTTTTCGTATTCCTCATCTCATTGACTATAGAAGCGAGCAAGAGAATCGAGGAGCGAAGCCCGTCATAAGTGCATCTTTGGTTATTTTGGTAATTTTACCCTTTGATGAAGTAAGTAGAACGTAAAAAGATATTAAAAAATTAGAACAAATCTCATACGACCTCCAAAAATAGGCTAGCTCACACTAGTTCGACCCGGATTTATGGACATTATGTTATTGCACCAAAGCCCTGAAAAAAGACCAAGAGTCTTGTGGAGGGTAATTTCACATTGATCTTACTAAAGAAGTGAGAAAGTGCTCTACGATGATTGACCGAGAAAAACTCATGAAAGAGGCATATTCCATTCATATCAATTTTGGTTTTTCTGCACCATATTTAGATCTGTTGCTTCTTCGATCCAAAATTCCTAATAAATGCTCGACTCCTCTTCAAAAAAAGGTGTCAGAGGCCTCAAACTCTCTGGAGTTGGAGCTCTATAGATCAATTATCGAGATATATTAAGAAAAAATCATGTAACGAAGGGGATCCACAGACGTGCCGGTGGATATGGTTTCTACTTCTAGGGCTTAGCATAATCAACTATACAACCAATGAAGGTATCTATTGTTTTCTTCCTTTTCAAAGGTTAGGTAATTAGATCATTTACAAATACATAAATAAAAAAATAAAAATGAGGGTAAAAAGAAATTTTATCCATTTATGAATGTACACCCAATGGATTATTCAAATCAGCGAAATTGCTCAATCCCATCTTTCCAAGAAGTCAATCTGGATATAAAAATTGTTAAGAAACGAAAGCATGTGTTATAATACAAATACATGTACACATTTTTTCCTATATGCATACACATGCGTATTGGATAGATTTGAGAGGAGACAGTTAGTTAAACGAGGTTATTGTGGCAAACCCCCATCATAAATTATAAATGTTCCTCTTTAGTCAAAATACGGTTGTATGAATTATTTTAAATATAATTACTTATTTACTAAATCCATGGTACATGAGATTTGAATTTTATTTTGAATATATATTTTTTAATCTACAAAATGATTAAAGTTCATGAAATTATGATTTAAATAATATCCCAAAATGATGTGATATGATGCAAAAAATTGATATAAACATACAGTCAAAGTAATAATAATAAATAAACGATCAAATCCATTCCAAACCCAATTCTGCAATCCAAACACAGTAATCACACACATAACAAATCCAACCTTATACTCCAAATATTGTAATCAGATTCCCAGTAATCCTGATTATATTTTAGTTCCCCAAAGAGCTCCTTAGCTTTTATAGACAAACTAGTGTAAACTCCACATCCATAAAATGCACTTTGACAATGTTAAATCTAAATGCATTTCAACTATAATCCATTTACCACTTATAAATATTATAGTAAATCAACAAGTGAATTTTATGGAACTTCATGTTCATCTAATACTTCATTAAGGTAGATAAGTCTATTGAATAAGGGTGCCACAATGTGACTTAACTTTCAATATTTGTTAGATGTGTATTAAAAAAATTGCTTGCCCATAAGAATCACTAGATATAAATTAAAAGCACTTTTGAACAATAAACTTAGGTCGTTGCTATTCCTATTGGAAATGCGACCAAAAGCTCATAGTGGGGTATATAAGAGGAAGATCATGAATATATAAGTATTATGATTTTTTTTTTTTTTTTTTTGTTAAATAAAACCAAGTAAGGATACAAGTGAGATCAACTATCTTCATTTATGCGAATTATCGTTATCCCTCTCTAATCTTATTTGAGGAGGATGTCTTGTGATACGACATAGTTTGTGATATTTAAGACTTAATTTGGCAAGTGCATGATATTATTGTTGAAATTAACCATCGATACCACAATAAAAAGTAATGGTCGATAAATGCAAGACTTTACACGTATGAAGTAGTGCAATCAATCAAGTTAAACGTGATAGGTATCGATACTAATAATAAGTAAGCTATTGCCTACAAACATGGCTTAATAAAAGCTACACATGCATCAAAAGAATAGTAGCTAGGTTGAGTGGAATATGAGGAAGTGTTCACAAAAAGTATATTAACGAGCACAAAATGTGATACTTGAATTTGTTTGGAGGCAATTTTCAATTTTTAAAGCAACGCAATATATTACAATCAAATATTAGTCTTGAAATAGGAGTACAAATGAATGCAAGAAAACCATTAAAACCATTAATATGTCTATTTAGACTTCCAAAATTTTTAACCTTCACCTCCGAGAATCGTAAATTCAAGTCGACAACTTTTTTTTATCACATGGGATGAGAAATCAAACTTATGATTTTAAGGTTGACAGTACAAATTCTACGGAGTAAGGCTATGCTCTTATTGACGACTCAAATTGACACTTAATTCTATAGTTTTTTTTGGTTCCTACTTGAATCTATACTTTGTTTGGACAACACGTAGGATGAGGAGATCGAATATATGGTTATGAAATTAGTAATACACATACCAGTTGAACTATGGTCGTATTAGACACTTTGATTTTTAGTTTGACTCATACTTTTTGTGTCCTTCCATCCAAATGACCATAAAATTAAAATACAAGTAGCTTATAGAAGGTAAAATAATTCTTATATAAATAAATCCCAATGCTCTGTTGTTAGTGTATTTCATATTTGAAACAAAAAATGCGCAACTTTGAACCCGGGTGTGGACCTAACCAGCCGAATACCCGTCCGTCGCCTTCCCTTCCTTCTCTGAGAACGAACAAGAAAAAAGAAAAAATAGAGAGAGCGAGACATTTTTATAAGCCTCAGTTCGATGTGCAGTTAACAAACACCACCCTCTAAATTCTCTTCCGTCTCTCAATTTCTCTCCCATTCGATTCCCTTTCCTTCTACAAAGGGTTATGTCCCTCCATTTTTGCTTCCGCCTCTTCGATTCTTCAATTTCTGATTGAGCAACCCTAAATTCGTCCAACCCGTCATTGAAATTCCATGGAAGAGGAAAATTTTAGTGGCGGCGCCGGCGTTGGAACTCGCACTGGAAATGGTGGTGCTGGTGATTCGTCGAGAGCTTCTTCTTCGTTCCTGAAATCAGGGGACCGCCAAATGTTCACTGTTGAGCTCCGACCTGGAGAAACTACCATAGTTTCGTGGAAGAAGCTTGTCAAAGATGCCAACAAGGTTAATGGACTCAATACTGTGCCTGAACCTCCAGCCAACCCCAACCCTGCCATCGAGTGTCGCATTGATCCGGTGAGGACTTTCTTTTCACTGTAAATGTATTAGATGTATAATGTGTTTTGTTTCTTGTTTGTAGTGTGATTGGAATTTACAGAAGCTTTTTTTAGTTCTGGCATTGCGTCAATCGTTTAACACTTCAGTTCGATAGTTTGTTTGTTGCAATTTTATTAGGGAGAAAACTTGGGTACAACTTTAAGTAACCAAACAATATGGGGAATGATCCTTCAAGCAAGATTCTTGAAGTGGTCAAGAGTGTACTTATTCAATACTTTAAATGGGCGCTGGATTAGAACTTTAATGGGTCTATTTTTACATGAAAATGTAAAAACGATGTAGAACTCCATTTGGTCTACTACATATTTCAAGTGTTTTGATGCAGTGACTAGAAAGTGTTAATGGTCTGAGACTGATGCAAAGAACCTTGAACAATATATGTATGTATGTTTTGAGAAAAAGAGATGCTTATTTGATAGTCTTTACCACGGCTTCAGGTTTACCCCATGATCATTGGCGTGACCATTTAATTATCTATGCATATTTTTAAATTTTGTGCACACTTATTATATATATTTTTACTAACGTTTATTTATAAATATAATTTGGTTATGCTATAATATAATGTGAATGCTCATGAGCATGCCGACCTCAGGAATGGGATGCCTATTCACTTGATTTACAAATCATATATGTGGATTTCAGTTCTATGGGCTATTTGTTAGAGGTTATTCAAACCTTGGTTTTAGCAAGGTTTCACAAGAAAGGTTTTTCCGTCTGTTATAAGCCATGCTGTTGCCGCTTTGATAGCCTCATGGCTCACCTGCTATAACTGATTATTAAAAAAGGTTGCATGATCTGGTTCATAAAAGAATGTTTCATGATGAACTTTTTTCTGAATTGCATTTATCACTTCAGGGAACTACAGGTGAGAATGTTGTAGGTGTCTGACATGGTTAATTTTGAAGCACAAATACCTTAGTTTGTATAGTGTTTCAATATAAACCCTTTGTAGACATCTGTTGCACATTCAAAATAGAGTGCTAGTTTATGTATAAATGCATACTTTACATACTTTATTTGATTGAAAGCAAACGTTGTGGGAAAATGATTCATCTTGAAGTGTGGAGGGGCTGATAAATTTCGTGTGAGAAGATTGATCAATTGTTTTCATAGTTCATTCTTTAAATTGTATTCATGGACTTCGTAAAAAATGTTGGGTGAAAGGAATAAACTAATGAAATTCAATCTAGAGACATAGTGAAAGGAATAAACTAATGAATTTCAATCTAGAGACATCATTCTTTCTGTTAGGACTAGGAGCATTCCTCAAGCAGTTCGATATGAAATTTTACATTTTTAATACATATTAAATCACTTAGAGATATATGTAATTTGTTTAAGACTTCCTATATAAACTATTTTCACAGGATGTTGCACTGTTACAAATATGTAATTGGTTTATTTAAGTTCTTACAGGTATTGCATATCAACTGTTTTTCCATTCATAATGTATTTAAAATACAATGTCATAACTGAAAGGCAAATTCTGGAGCATGAAGATCATTGATGTGTGTTAAAATATACTTGAACACAATATATACGTTAAATCTTCTCATTGGTGTTCCCATTTTATTAACGTATTTTTCTTTAGGAAATGTCTCATTGGGATGTATATGTTCAATATGTATTTCCCTTTTTCTCCATTATTTTATAAAAGGAAATGGTTTGTTAGCCTGTCTATATCTTGATGTGTTTATAACTCGTGTAATTTCATTCTGTTTTCTTCATGTTGTCTATGAGTTTTGTTTATGTCCATATTCATTTCTTTTCGATGTCCAATGTTGTATTTACTAATGAGGATTCAGGTGTCGGTTTTTAAAGTAACGGAAGAGAAAATGATCTATAACTCACGAAGTACTTGCCCTTTTATTTGCCATTAGGGGCAGCCAATTGAAGATGAAGTGAAAGATCCAACTGCACCAAATCGTTTTAATGCTGTTATTGAGAAGATTGAGCGCCTGTATATGGTACTTTAGTCTCTTCGTAACACTATCAGTGTTTGTTTTTCAATTAATTCTGATATACATCTTTAGCATTTGATAATCAAAGAACCTCTAGATGTTTCAATTTCATGGTTACTAACCAGACAATCAAATTCTCATAGGGGAAGGATAGTAGTGACGAGGAAGATTTAATTCCGGATGATGATCAGTATGATACAGAAGACTCATTCATCGATGATACCGAGTTGGTTGGTTTCTTTCTGTTGCTCGTGTGGTCTTGTTTGTCCTTTATGCAATGTAAATTACAATTTCTTTTTTTCTTTGAGAGTGTGACGGCAATCTTTTTATGTGTGGTGATTATTGTTGACTGCTTGTTCTGCAGGATGAATATTTTGAAGTTGATGATTCGGCAATAAAACATGATGGATTTTTTGTTAATAGGGGGAAATTGGAGCGCATGTGAGTTTCTGACTTTGTTGACCTTTTCCCTTCTCTTTAGTTTTATGATTTGTCAGTATTCATGTTACCTAACTTTAGTCAACTGGTACCTTGATCAACTAAAGTAGCTGCTGTTGCTGTGCCCACGGCCCAAAAAAAAAAAAAAAAAAAAAAACACAACAGCTATATGTTGAAAAGCTTATTGTTAATTAGAAGGGGGAATTTCTGCATGTGGGAACTAGGGGCAAGTGTCTTTTGGAGCATAGGTGACTGTTGACGGGTATACAATGGACTTAGGTTAGAAAGGTATTGGGAATTCTTGTCTGGAACGTGCTCAGCTCAGGGATGGGGACCAGGCCTCTAAGTATGTGGTTCTGTTGTTTTGGACTTTTTTAATAAATATCTACCCCCCCTCTTCAATAAGTAGCATTACAATTTTTAATTTTTTTTTTAATTCTCTGTTTATCTAGTTGTGGGTGTGTGGTTTCAGTATCGTGCATACAAGAATAACTTTATTCTATACTTGGAATATTTAATTTTTTAGACTTCTGTTTTCAGTTTGCTTTTTGGAATTCTCTATGCTTATTTTTACTTTTTTCCCCCCCAAAGAAGTGAACCATCTGGACAACCTAATCAACAGTTGAAGAAAAGACGCAGAAAAGATTTAGAGAAGGGCCATCCTGAAAACCATGATGGTCGCTCATCAAATAAGCATACAAAAGTGGGAAGGACAACTGCGGGAAAGAGTGCACTGATGGTTGCAAAGAGTTTTTCTAATCTGTCTCAGAACATGGTGATCACACATGAACATCTTGAAGATGAAAAGTTGCAGAACCAATTGAATATGCCTGGACATAGTTCCAAAAAAAAATCTGGTGATACGAAAATGATTTTGGACCCTTCTCCATCTTCAAAAGTTTATAATGGTGATACCTCTACATCTATAGCAGAAGCGAAGGACACTGATCCTGCAAACCCTGGTGTTTTTCCACCCAAGACCCTTGGTACCAAATCAAAAGAGTCATGTGGACCATCGGATTCTTTACAACAGAACATACTTGAAAAAGTAGCACATGCACCATCCAAACCCCAACCTGGGAGACCATGCACAGATGAGATAGATTTGTCGATTCAGATGAAAGAGAAACATGGCATTCGTGAATTGCCAGACATTAATTTGCCAGCGGGCAAGTACTCCGTGCAAACAGCCGTAAGTTTTCTTAAGCAATTAAAATGATGAACATTCACCACAAAGTACTGATTCTCCACCATTGTTTGTGAAAATGAATCATCTCCTTACTTGTGTATGATAAACTTTCTGTTTAGATTGTTCATCAATTGATTTCCGTTTGACTCTCCCCCTAGACTTGGGATGGGTATTTGTGATTCATGCCACTAGACTTTTAGTTAAATGTATAAATTTTATTGTGAAGCTTCATGTTTTTCTTTATTTTAATAGAAATGGAATTTGTTTTCCTCCCTCTATTAATATGAATAAGATTTGTGGTTTAATGGATGAAACATTTCTTCAACTTTCCCAATTAAGGGTTGGTTTGTTCTATACTCATTTCCATATAAATTTAAGCACGGTGTGTTTATTCACTGGAAGGAAAAGGAAAAGCCTGAGTGGTGCTTTTGGAGGCTAGTTAGTTTTTGATGAGTAGGTGACCTGCGATTGGATAAATTGATGATATTCAAGATATATGTCATTATCTGTTTGATTTCTTGCAGATGAGCTAGCTAGCTAGGTGCCCTTTGGTGTGTATCTTTATTAATTATTTTTGGCATGTTTTTTAATTAAATAAAACCAATGCAAATTTCTGAACTTTCACTCAATTTTCATAATGGTCCCCAGACTCTGTTATTTTGATATGAGCTTTATCTTTAGTGAAATACCAGAATGATTTCTTCTTGTTACTACAAAAAAATTTTGAAATTTTGATAAAAAATTAACTTCTGGTATTTTAAAAGGGTTGCTTTCAAATATAGAAAAATGAATCAAAATATTTATAAAACATAGCAAAATTTTAGAATCTATCAATGATAGACACTAATAGACTTCTATGGTTTCTATCAACTTCTATGGTGTCTATCAGTGACATTGATAGACATTCATAGAAGTCTATCAGTATCTATCATTGGTATTTTAAAAGGGTTGCTTTCAAATATAGAAAATGAATCAAAATATTTATAAAACATAGCAAAATTTTAGAATCTATCAATGATAGAACACTAATAGACTTCTATGGTTTCTATCAACTTCTATGGTGTCTATCAGTGACATTGATAGACATTCATAGAAGTCTATCAGTATCTATCATTGATAGATTCTAAAATTTTGCTATATTTGTAAATATTTTCAGCAGTTTTGCCATTTGAAATAATTTTCCATTTTAAAAAGATACGGGACATAAGAATTTGATTTTCAACTTGGTTGGAAAATTTGGAGTATCATAATTCTCACTTGATTATCTAGGGGTTCATTTCTTTGATTCTATGACTTGTGGGAGATTCATGTTTCGCATAGTGATATATCTATATGGTAACCAATAAATCTTTAGGCTTCTTTTAGGCCATGATTTTGAAAGTATGAAATACATTGAAGCACAATAGTCTTTTGTGAGGCACAAAAGAGGTGAGGGTTTTATTTATTTATTACAAAAGAAGGGC
Organism: Benincasa hispida; assembly: GCF_009727055.1. NCBI lineage: Eukaryota > Viridiplantae > Streptophyta > Magnoliopsida > Cucurbitales > Cucurbitaceae > Benincasa > Benincasa hispida. Next base: position 47,057,444 of record NC_052352.1, read on the forward strand.
CCCCATATGGGGAATTTACAAAAGACTTCTCCAATTAGAGAGGAGGAAAGAAAAGCTACAGTAAAGAAAAGGGGAGAGCATTTGCACTATGTCACAACCAAATTGACTATATCTTCAAAAAAATCTAGGATAGGTAAGCTCCTCTTCTTGGAATGTACTATATACGATAGCTTCAAAAAATCAAAATGATGTGACAGGTAACATAGATGAACTGTGAGTGGGCATTTGACAGGTAACATAGAATGAATTAGTTGTTAAAGACAAACAAAGATGAACTGTTAGGGGGCGTTTGACCCACCAACTTATTAAACAACTTAACTTCAATAGTAAACATTATCGAAGTTTGCACATTTATCGAGAAACTCTATCTGTCTCTCTTTCTTTATTTTTATTTTGGAAATATATCGAAAAACTCTATCTTACAACTCACATCCCAAATACAAACTTCCTAACTCCAATATATTAACTCCTAACTTCATAATTGCCCTAAACACCCCCTTATAGACAAAATTTAAGTACAGAGAATCTACGAAACCTTAAAATCTAACTATATGATCATATTGCAAAAACCTAAAAACTAAAACCGTCACTAAATATTTCCTCATCACTATTTTCTCCATCATTAGACTTATAGCTGTTCATATTGTTGTCTTTAGTATAGGCTTACTTCTATTTTCTTTTATGTCTATTGGAATAAGAGGGCATATCTCGAGTGAGACGGCCGAACATTGGCGAACCATAGCTCTTTGATTAAGTTTTCTGTTCTTTAATTAATTTAACTGCAGTTTATTGGAAATTGCTTCATTTAATTAGGAAGCATACAGTGAACAAATCCCGCCACTCAACCTAGCTTAAGTGCATACATCCCTTTATATGCTTTTCAACAAAATGCTCAGAGATTACGTGGGTTTGAGTTGCTAGCAACTCCTTAGGTGTGTAATGCCGTATGAAAGTATATTTTGATTAGTTCAATCTCTGCATTTGAGTAAGTTTCCTTGGAGATTCTTGATCTGATATCCTCTTGTTTTCACTATTATGCAGCTATAACATGAATCTGCTGCTGTTTGTGCCCCTCTTTTACTATGTGCTTGTTAGGGGGTGAGGGGCACAATGTACAAACTTTAGATTTTTTGTTTTGTTTTGTTTTGTGGTATTGTTGCAACTTTGGACATTTTCTTTATTCGTCGGCTCTATCCTAGCTTCAACTTTGTGGTGTCACCATGCAGAAAACACCATACGTGCAAAAAAAAGATGGATCTAGTGTTAGACCAAAAAGCTCTCTGCTAGAAAAAGCTATTAGAGAGTTAGAGAAGATGGTTGCTGAATGTAAGCTTCATTTCCTTTTTGTATATCTATTTTTCAATTCACATATGGGGACTACTTTGCATTCTATTTAATTATTTTTTTTAATGTAAAAATGTTGCAGCTAGGCCACCGCTTACGGAAAATCCAGAGGCAGACAATTCATCTCAGGCTATCAAAAGGAGATTGCCCAGAGAAATCAAACTCAAGCTTGCTAAAGTTGCCAGATTAGCGGTCTGATGCTCTGATTAACTTGTTATTAGTTGCTTTCTTTAGAAAAAAGTTATTTGCTGTATGAGGTACATGTCATTGGGACTTAGTTCATGAATGGGACTGCTGCTAGGGATGTAAATAGTTTTGCCACAGGTTGACTGTGGTCTCCTGATCAGACACTAACTGGAAACAATATGTATTGACTTGTTTTGGGTTATTATGTTGATAATGGGAAAGGGAGAAATGTTAAAATTTGTAATATCAGTATGAAAATGGAAGGGGGAAATATGGAATGTAGTTTGGTTCAATATTTATAGCTTGTTGGCTTCTTCCAACAATTTTTTGTAGCTATCTTCTTCTTTGATTTTCCAACTTGTTGGTCATTTGTTCCTGAGTTCCATTGTACATTCTTTTTCGTGGTAACTGAACACGTGTTCGAATGAAGTTCCTATGATTAATCATAGAAAAATTCTTTCTATTTTATATTGTATACTCAAAGGATTCTGACATTGTTAGTTATTCACAGGCAAGCCATGGGAAATTGTCAAAGGGGTTGATTAACCGACTTATGAGTATTCTTGGTCACTTGATACAACTGCGAACTTTAAAGGTATTGCCTTCCATTATATAATATAAAGATGTAATGCTTAGAATTTCTTTCCCTTTCTGATTCCTCCTGTTTCACTTAGGGACTTCTCATCTCTAAGGCTGTCAATTTGTTCTCTTTTTTTTTTATTGTTAATATATGTCTCTCATAACTTCTCATAAAAAGATAAATAATTTCTCTTTTGTAATTCTGTGATTTTAGTTTTTCTTTTACATCAAATTCATGCATATTGAGAAGTAATATTCTTTGACACTTTTTTATCGAAGAAAAATTCTCTGTCATTTTGCTAATTCCGTTTATTATTTGTTTGTTCCTCCACTTCCCCCCCCCCCCCACCACACCACACACACTTGGAGTTCGATTTCTCATTGCTCTGGACGATAGGGTCCTGAAGTTTTTATAATATCACATTGGTACGGGCAACACATTCAATTTAACTTCAAGACCTTTGCTTTCCTGATTAATATTTGCTAAGTATAGCATGAATTGCTTTTATACCTCATTTGGTTTTGATTTTATTCTTCATCTTCCATTGTGTGTGTGTATATATATATTTCATTTCTTTTTCTCTCCTGTGGAGTTTATATCTTTCGAGTATAAGTCTCTTTTTATTTCATCAACGAAAAGTTTCGTTTTTTAGAAAAGAATTATGCATGGCTTTTTCCCCCTAATTGAATAGGATGAGTTGGTTTTGCAAGTTTGGACTCCCTATTGTTGTCTATATAACTATACAGCGTATTTTGTGATGATGTTGAAGAGGGTTATAGACTTTGTGCTGTGTATCAGCTTCGTAGTTATTTTGTACCATAATTCTAGATTCTAATGGTATTTGTAGTTGTTACAAAAAGGACAAAAAACGATGCTATTGGTATTTGTAAACTCAGGGTAGAAAAAATCTGTCCTATCCATTTTTTCTTTTATTATGTGGAAACTTACTCCTACCATATTGTTTTTATTTATTCTATATTACTTTCTGCTTATTGATATTTTTCATATTTGAACATGCAATGTCCTATTATAGAGGAATTTAAAAGTCATGGTCAACATGGGTATCTCAGTGAAGCAGGAGAAGGATGATAGGTTTCAACAGATAAAGAAGGAAGTTATCGAGATGATTAAAATCCGGCCTTTATCCATGGAGTCTAAGGTATATTATTCTGAAACCTTCTTCTCTTTCCTAGGTCTGCCACGCCTAATAGTTTTTACTCCAAAGATGTTCGTTTGGCAGGCTGGCTGGTAAAGTTTAATCGTTTCACCCTACCTTCTCTCTGTTGTTTCGCCAATTTTTTATTTTATACTTGCATGTATACTTTTTGTGACAAGAAACAAACCTTTCATCAAAGGAAGAAGAGAAGACCAAAAAAGGGGATGCCATTCACCCTAACAACCATGGAGAGTTAGTGACTATAAAAAAGCTGTTCAACTGGTCAAAATATAGGACATTCACCCAAACAACCATGGAGAATTGGAGGCTATAAAAAAGGTGTCCAATTGGTCAAAATATAGGAGTAGGAACACGACTAATCTAAATTTATGTTTTTGGTGAAAGAACACCATGAAATTGTTTTCTTTAACAGAAAAAGACACAGTTATTTCATTTTTAACCTTGATGTCTTTTCAGTTGAGGTGTACATTGATTTAAAGGAAGAGAACAATTATGAATGACATATGAAAGAAAAATAATATCCCGGGGGACTGAAAATTCTTCATTTCATCCCAGAAAATTATTCCATTTCTCTCCATCCAAAGCCCCTAGAAAGTTACAAAATGAAGTCATTCTGAGATGACTGCAAGAGTACTCATACTAAATGTAGTTGCTCATATAACGCTTGGAATATTAGCCAGTGTGTTTGTTTCATTTAGAGCAAATAATATCACTACATGCTTAAAGTGTCCCTCTACAAAAATATCTTTATTGGACATTGGACACTTGGACACTCAGACACTTGGATTTGGACATTTATTTATTTATTTTTTTGAAAAGAGACTATTGCTTAAAGTACAAGGAAACAATAATAAGTACATAAAGAAATACATTTGTGAAACATCTTCCTTCTAAATAAAAAGATTAAGCTGGGAAGACAAAAGTATTCCAATTCACTTGGATTTGGACATATTTGATGAGAACTTTATTTTAAATAAGTATTGGAAAATAGCTTGGCACAATTGTCATCTAGGAGGACTCCGCAAGAATTGGAATATTATCTGGGATAGTTTTAACTTTTTAAGATTTAGAGAACCTCTAGTTGCTATCATTCTTATTGACTAAGAATTCTAAACTGGAGTAAGGGCATGTGTTTGGTGCGATCCCTCCTGTTGTTAGCATATCTTGTATCTCTGACCGCTCAATTTCCCTATTTTGAATAATGAGCAAAAGATAAGATTGAATATTTACAGCCATTGTACTTGATTTTAACGTTATTGTATGATTCCTACTGGACTTCTGGTTGGAGGAAGGCTTGCAGGGGTAAGATTAGGAACACATCCGCGAACCATTATAAGTTTATTGCATTCTCCTTCGTCATAAGTTTTTGGTGCCACTGCAACTTACTTTAGCTCTGATCACAATGGCTTTTATCAAGAAATAGGAGATTTTTGAGGATGTTTACAAGAATTTTCTATTACACATATTACTTCTTTCCTAGCTTCAAAATCAAGTTTCCTATCGGCTGAGTTTTGTAAGATTCTGAAGATCACATCTCGAAAACAATGAGTTTTATCGGGAACCTCCCCTCAAGGAAACTGGTGACCTTTTAAAATGAATCCCCTCCGCTTCAGTTGTAAACTTTCTTGTTGGCTTGCTCCTGTCGACTCTCATTGAGCCCAATGTGGGAAACCACTGTACTTCGAATGTTCATTAACACTTCACAGGGATAATGGTAGCAATCTCCTATATAATATATAGGTCCTGTAGCGTCCTCTTGTAATGTGAGGTCTTGGTGGTTGACAGTGCCAACTCTTGCACAATCTCTTCAAAGATGAAGTTATGGATTAGTCTCACCAATTAATTTTCATCACATAAAAACTTGAGCCTTTCTCTTGCTGAGCTTGCAGCTCAATTTTGATTGATGTTTGATATACTTGATCTTGTCGGCTAATCACAACTTTCTCTGTTATATTGGAGACCTACCGGCTATCTATGGGTTATTATATCATACTGTGGACTTGGACTGCCCTCTGACTAAGGGTTTTGCAAAGAAGGTAGTAAGTTCTTCCTCAATGCCATGGGACGAAATTGCAACATCTTTTCTTCAGCTTGGATGTTTTTAGCCTGTTGACAAATTGTTTCTCCTACAACCATTCTGACATTCCTTTTGATGGTGCTGCTAACAATTCAAATTGGTGTCGGTATCTTCCACTGTTATATCCTAATGATGAGCTTAAGGCAATGCTGTGGGACGAAATTGCAACATCTTTTCTTCAGCTTGGATGTTTTTAGTCTGCTGGCAAATTGCTTCTCCTACAGTCATTCTGACATTTCTTTTGATGGTGCTGCTAACGATTCAAATTGGGGTCGGTATTTTCACAGTTATATACTGATGAACCTAAAACCTTCCACACTGTGTTCCATCCTACGAAGGTCTAAATCATTCTAACAATTGTTCTTGAGTTCCTTCTCTCTTTCTACCAGTGAAACGATATGAAAGGGCTTCTCCCTTACTGCTACCGGCTCAATCCTCTCTTGATCCAACAGTTAATTCACTTCAAATTACTACTCATCTCTAAACAATCGTTCATTAGATCTTCTTCAATTGAAAATTGGTATCTCTAGACATCCCATGGACTACTTTTTTCCTTTTCTGATATCTTCTCAGACTACCTCCGAATCTCCGTTAAAGTTGCTCTTGTTGGGGATTTAACCTTGTTCCTCCTGCCTTGCAGCACTGTGTTCCGCTCTGCTTCTGTTTTGTGTTTCAAATTGGTTATTTTTATCAAGCAGAGTATTACAATAAACCTGAACCAAAATCTTCTTGATATCACTGAAGTTCCTTCTTAAGCTTAAATCCCCATTCCTCTTGGTAGTGTTGTATGGCTTCAAACTTCCCAATCCATTGTAGCTAACTTCCCTCATTTGTTGCCCCAACTTTTCCTTTCCTACCGCCATTGTTATCCTACTAGAATAGGTATTCAAGGAGAGGCCCAGCTGATTTTTATGTTAGGTTCATTCTTCAAGTCTTAATGGTTGTTTGGGAATTAAGTTTGAAAACTGTCGTTTGAGATGTTTAGAGGGACATGTTTGATTAGCCATTTAGCTTTTTAAAAAGTTGTTTTTCTCCACTTCTTAAATTTTAAATTTGTTTTCACTTTGATTTTGCAGGGGGTTATTTTCTAGAACAAGTGAATTTCTTTTCCTTTAAAAATCACAGTTTGGGCATAGTAATTTTACATGCCGTAAATTAATGTCAACCTTGACTATCCCCAGTTGGTTACCCTCTTCAAAAATTATTCTGCAGAACATGATTACCATTTTTAGAAATGCTTCTGCTGACAAGCTATTGAACAATCCCTTAATTTTAGTCTAATATAGATGATAATCCTTTTATTTTTTTGCAATTTCTTTTTCCTCTCGAACGTTATTGTATTTTCGAGCATTAGTCTCTCTTTTCATTTTATCAATGAAAAGTTATGTTTTCTTTTCAAAAAAATATAGTTCATAATACTGTTGGGCTATTTTGTATAGTTTGAAGGCTGTCGAATACTTAATTTCAATTGGAAACCTTTTAGGGTTGACGTGATTAAGGCATCAGGAACCTTCCTTATAGATCAAACACTTGAATTCCTGCCCGCACATTTAAACTGTCATATATTTTTTAAAATATATCTAATCTTAATTTTGCTTTATTCTCTGGCCACGAAGACGATTTTCATTTTACATTGATGTTAAATAGAGTATCAAATAACTTTCAGGCAATTGAACAACAAGGTGGAACACCTCAAGATAGCCGCGAAGTTGTTTCTGAAGAAAAGGGAGTTCCGAAAAAGAAATTTGTAATGGATCCTGCATTGGAGGACAAGATTTGTGATCTCTACGATCTGTTTGTTGATGTACTGCTTCATGTCCTGAGTGACCTTTGAATCGTTTCTTTTCCGATTAGCTTTATACTTTCTTATGTCTCTGTTTCTTTATGACTTTAGGGACTGGATGAGGATGCTGGTCCACAAATAAGAAAGTTGTACTTGGAGGTAGTTACTCTCTCATTTATTCTTAAATTTCTCGATCAGCTATTTATATCCAGTTGCTGCTTCCATCATTTTGGGAAGGGGGTACGATGATGTTAGCAAGTGGTCACAAAACATATCACAAAAGCAGTCGGTTCGTTTATTTTTCATGGATACTTGGTCTGTCATTTAAGTTCTATGGAATGGTTTCTTGTAAAAAGAAGGTTTTTGCCATTAAAGTTGCTTAACTGCACTACTGCACATGCGCACTTGCCAGTCCTTTTTTTTTAATCAATTTGTGTAGTATCTCTAAAATTTATTTGAAGTTCCGTCCAATGTAATGTAAATTCTCTTACGTTAGTTATAGCTCCTCTTCTTGAAGTTATCAATATCATAGTTTTGAAACTCGTGCAACCTTAAATCTGCGCCATTGACTATCATCTTATCCAGCTTGCAGAATTGTGGCCAAATGGGTTCATGGATAATCATGGGATCAAACGTGCAATATGCAGGGCAAAAGAGAGGCGGAGAGCGTTGCATGGCAGACATAAGGTAATGTTATTACTCTTCCTTTCTTTTTCATTCCCTAAGCTATCAGGAAATTCTGGTGAATTTCTACTCTCTGATAACATATCTGAAGTGAAACACTTGCCTCTTACGCATTTAAACATCAGTAAGCAAATTTTTCTATTTCGTTGATAGAACTGGGTGTACACTCAGCCTCTAAGAAGCAGTGTCTGGCTAGCGTGTCCGTGTTCGACACATATCGGACACTTGTTAGTGCAACAAATGTGTTAGACATGCGTAGAAAATTTGTTGAGTAGACTAAAAAGATACATATATGACAACAATAATAAAATTTAAGTGTGAAATACATTCAATTAAGTTTTTTAAGTATATAAATGCATCAAACTCATTTATTTTGAATTTTCTTCTGGTATAAAAATGATATCTCTTTTAAAAAATGTATAATTTAATAAACTTGTTCTTGTCCTGTTGTATCATAGATTTTTAAAAAATGACGTGTTGCTGTGTCTTGTCATGTTGTATCTATATTTGTGCTTGTAATGTTTTTTTGGCACTCATCCAATTTTGTAGGATCAAGAGAAAATCAAGAGGAAAAAGATGTTACCACCTAGAGTAGACGAGACTGTTAGAACTGAGGGTGGTTCAGTTGCGCAGCCACAGTATGCCCGAGAGCGATTAGCCTCAGAATCAGCTTTACAGCCAACACCAGCAACCAAACCTGCATCTGTTTCGACAGTTGCAGCGGCCCAGCTACCAAGTCCTTCCGTGAGTGTTGGAAATCTAGACAGGCTAAAATCCGAGAAGTTGAAGGTAAGCTCAAGCAGTTCCCACGAGGACGCGAGGATGGTGGACGGTACATTAACCAAGAAAAAGACAAAGAGGAAGGCAGAGGTGGAGTTGGGCGAAACTTACAATCGGCCTGAAAAGGCATCCATCCAACATGGAGATGAAAAACACAAGTCCATGAACAAGCCAACTGCCAGTCTTCCTCCTAAGCCAAACATTCAATCAGCTGCTCCTTCAAGTCTGGAACAGTCAAGCTAACATGATATTACCTCTCATGAGTCTAATCTACACCATAATAATGTTCTATCACACATCGCCACACTCATTGGGTCGCACAAAATTTTCTCCCCCTCCCCCTCCCCTTCCCCTTCCCCTTCCCTTCTCTTACTCGGGTTTCATTTATCGACCCGCAAAAAAGCCAAAATGAAGTAGCCATTTTTGTAATTACATGTTGGTTCGTGCATGGGGCTTTCTGGATTAGAAATGTATCTTAAAGTAGGGAGAGCTGAAGTAGCAATTTTATTTGGCAATTAGTCAATTTGAAGGCCCTTTTTCTCCAACTCTTAAGGTTCAAATTGTTAGTTTTTCCTGGCGAACTTTCTTTTACTTTGTAGTTGTATAGCTTTTATGACAGAATTTAACCTCCAGTAAACACTGATGATCGCCCAGCGTCTGGGATCATTGAGCAATTTGTTGACACCGATAATTCTTAAGGCTTGATCAATTAGTCTACACTAACGAAATTTCATCACTTTCTTTTTTTCAATGTAAGTTTAATTTGAAATCTTAAAATAATTGAATGTTCAGAAAATAAATTGAGATCCATGTTCTTAGTAATTTATTAAAGGACTTATCTTTTTAGTCCCCAAGTTACAAAGAATGAGTGTGTTTGATCCCTAAGTTTTTCAAATATATCTTTTTATCGTTCAATCTTATTTGGTCTATGAGTCTTTAGAAAGCAAAATTATATTAAATATTTCTAAACTTTTACTTTGTGGTAAAAATATTTTTGAACTTTGAAAAGTTTTAAAAATACTTTTGAATTTCCAAAATGAGTTAAAAAGTATTATTATCGTTAGTTTTGGATGAAAATCGTTAGTGTTTTGTTTAAAAAATATTCTTAAACTTTCAAAAATTTTAAGAATACTTTTAAACTTTAAAAAAAAAAAAAAAAAACATGCTTGCTATTATATGAATAGATGCTGTTAATAGTTTTCTCCCCACTTTTTTTTCAATACCCCTTCCTCCCCATTTGGTTAACTATTTGACATTTTCTTAATCTAAAATAATAAGTATAAGTGCACACTTCACTTAAGGTATATGGTCTAAATAATAATAAAACGATTAATGAAATCACTAGAGGATTTTAAGACTTAAATGTTTTAACAAAGTTGTACCGTAGTAGTTGAGTGTGTAATAGGCAAATACATTGTTTTTATCTGATATTTTATTGTTTTGGTATGTTTTAAGACTAGATTTTTATTTTGGAACTTTGTGAAAATTTGTGGGATTTTATGTTCCAACTTATTATTATTTTTAATTTTATTTAGGTTCCCGAGAAAATAGGTTTAAGAATTGAAAAAATTGGATAAAAATGAGAGTATTTATATGAAAAAAAAAAAGAGAGGATATCTATATAATTTATTTTAAAATTTGTTCTTTACGAAGTCAAGAAAACTTCAAACAAATTTATCACCAAATTAATAGTAGGAGTATTTTATTTTTATTTTTAATTTAGAGTCATTTTTCGCAATAAAGTATCAAGGATTTATATTCATATACTAATGGTGAGGGTATTTTTGAATGTTTTTTAAAGTTTAAGTGTATTTTTGAAACTTTTTGAAAGTTTAGGGCTTTTTTTTAAACACAATTTTAATGGTTTCTATAAAAAACTAACGGTAAGGACATGTTTTTAACTCAAATTTGAAAGTTTACGGGCATTTTTGGAAGTTTAGGGATATTTTTGACACAAAGAGCAAAGTTCAAGGGCATCTTTTATAGTTTAACCTTTTCAAAATCTTTTAGGGTCTGTTTGATAGATAATCTGAAAACAAGGGAAAAAAAAGTTGTATTTTATGTTTTTAGATATGTGTTTGATAGCAGTTTCAAAAATTAAAATTTCAATTTAAATAATTTTTTAAAATGTGTTTGAAAATATATTTAGTTACTCACTACATACTAGGTCGTCGATTACTAATGAATAATTTATGAACTTGTTTTATGTTAAAATTTTGTAAAATTATTGTTTTGTAATATCATAATATATATTATGTAATATATTACATATTTTAATCTAACAAAAAAAATTGAGCCTATAACATGATATAATATATTTGTTATTGTTTTTATCATTTTTAATATAATTATGCCTTTTAAAGTCTTGAATTTAAAATCTGGATATATTGAAAACATAAAAATGTTGTTCTCAGAATTTGCACTGTTTGGATCGAATAATCCGAAAATAGTTTTCGAAAACAAATTTTAGACTGTCAACCAAACACATATTCGCTAAACTCAGTGAATCTGAAAACATAAAACATAATCTGAGTTATCTACCAAATAGACCCTTAATCTCTGAATTTTAAAAAGTAAGTTTAAAAGGTTTACTTTTAGAGAGGAAAGAATCTTTTTTTTAATTATTTTTCTAATTTAAAATGAAAAAAAAAAAAATTACACAAAGAACTTTTAAATCTATTTTAAAAAATTCAAAGATTAAAAGGGTATAATATCATGAAAACTTCTAGACAATATACATATTCTTAAAAGTTCCGAGACTAAAAAAATATATTTTGAAAATCATGAGATCATACGCATTTTTCTAAACTCAAGAACTAATAAGGTAAGTTTTTTATAGGGGTGTTTCGCCTACCAATTTCATAAATTGACGTTAAATAACTCAACTTTAATAGTCAATATCGTTAAAATTTGTACATTTATCGAGAAATTTTTTAATCTCATATTTATCTATTTTACATATTTATCGAAAAATTTCATTTTACACCTTTATACCTCGAACACAAACTTAAGAGTGCCCACATCTCTATGATGGAATCGAATTTCATTGAGATTTTGGAAGAGATTGCAAATCTCAATTTTGTTTGCAAATGGTTTGGATTCCATTTGACATAAATGTTATATTCAGATTGTTAAAGACCATTCGTTTCAAGTTTATCCATAAGACACCGAAACTCAGAAATATTTTTATCTGTTTTTATAAATTAAACTAACAAATTGAAATTTAACGGTATTTTAAATATAAGAAAAAGAATTAAAATATTTACCAATAATAACAAAATATCACAATTTATCTGTGATAGATCACGATAGACGACGATAGATTATTATCTGTATCTATCATGACTCAGATAGATACAGATAGTAATCTATCACTATTTATCGCAATCTATCACAGATAGATTATGATATTTTATTATTATTTATAAATATTTTTAATAATTTTATCATTTAAAATAAATTCTCTTATTTTATAGCTCATGAATCAACTAATTAAGTTTAAATATAGTATAGATTATCACTTATCAGACCTACTTTATTATCTTGTCTCTAATATAATCTTGAGATCTTTTTAGTACCAGTAATGAGCTAGTATACATGGATCATAACTTAGATAAAATTCTTTCTAAAACAAATTTAGATATCAAATTAAAAATGATAGTAAACTTTATAAATGAAAATTATATTTTTATTTTTATTTAATTTTTGTAAGTATAGTAATATTAGTCGATTTCAACTTATTAAATCATTGATTGACTCAAAAGCTTAAATTGATAAAGTATATTTAATATTAGGGGCCATTTGATTCAATATTTTAAAGATGCCCAAGAATTAAGTATGCTTGGGAATAAAAAACTTGTAAATAAGATTATTGGGAATCAAGGATACTTTATTTGGTTGTATATGGGAATGTTATCAAAACTTTATGGTAACAAATTAGCTTTGTATTTTATTTATAAGATTAATCACAGACACCTCTATAAAATTTTGATAGATTATTGATAAATAATAAATTCAATTGAAAGTTTTGAGCAAAATTAATTATTTAACTATCACATTATAATATTAATTGAATTATTAATTACAAATATTTGTAAAATGAGTAATTTATAATTAAAGTTACTTGATTACATACTATGATATATCAGTTTGATGAATTTATATAAATATGATGTATTAATTTCTAAAACAATTAATATGACATTTTGTGATTACAAATGATGAATGATAAACTAATTATAATTATTAAAAAAATAATCTCATAAAATATTAATCATAATGATAATTAATTAAATGTGAATTAATAATATTAATGCATCAATTATATAGTTAATGAATTAATTTATGAATTTTGAATTGTGAAATTCAAATATTATAATTTAAACTTTAATATAATTTTCTAAATTGTAAATTTAATATACATATATTAATTAATTTTAATAATATAAAATAAAAAAATAAATTCATATATTAAAAGGGGAGATAGAGTGGATAAAAAAAAACTTATCCTTTTGGATGCTCATCATCCATGGGTATGCCTAAAGCTTCAACAGACAACACTTGTACCAAACAAGAAGATGAGTATTCCTTATCCATTTCCATCCTTATTCTCATTCCAATTCTCTCAATCCAAACGCCCCCTTATATCTCTAACACTTTCGCAGGTTTGAACACATGACCTAACTACCTGAACTAGATCTTATACCATGTTAAATTATGATTAACCAGAAAACTTAAATTGATAGATGAATGTGAATTCAATATTATGTCTCTAACAAATATCAAGAGATGATTTAGTCCTTTTAAAGATCACCTGTATTGAAACAAGGTCATCTAAATGAGTTTACGACCTACCTAACACACAAAATTAAACACCCTTAATTATTTCATTACTAAGATGTTGTCTGCATCTATCTTCTGTGTAGTTATTGGTCGAAAAAATATCAATAATTTATTTTTGAATACGAGAGATTTGAATTACGAATTTCTTGATTCTCGATAGATATAAATGCTAGGTGAATCACGCGAAGTAAAATCTTCAAAGAAAGGGGATAAGTATAGAGTAATGATGTTAGAGATTGGCATGCGCCTCAAATTCATTGATAAAAGAAAAATCAAAGTTCTGGAAAAGAAAAAAAGAAAAATCATAAAAATGGCATCCACAAATAATTGAATGAAATAATCTGAAATCCAACACCACCCGCCATTTTTCTTTTTCTTCTCAACCAGTTCATCTTGTCGTTTTTCAATTTCATTATTCAATTCTGAAAATAAATTTGAGAGATACAGAGAAAAGAAACAAACAAAGAGTTCCGCTAACTGTTAATGGTGTTATGTTGCTTCGAGTAGCACTTGGACGCCATAGCCGTCGCCATGAATCGCTCTCTTCCGGCCTCCGTGATCCATTCTTATCTCTCCCCTTTTCGCCCTCTCTTTCCTTCCTGTAATAATGCCAGATTTCTCGGATTCCAATTCCAGACTTGGAAGCGAATCAGGAGGCGGCTTAGGTTCGCTGTCACTGCGGAGCTCTCGAAGTCTGCATCTCTCCATTCTGGGTCCGATTTTCAGGTCTTTCTTCTTTATCAAATTATCTTTCAGTTTCGTTGTGTTTTCTGGTCGATAGACAGTTGAAAATTTTCTTTTTTCTGTCTATGGAAAAGGGTTTTAGTTTGGTTTTGTTTGGGGTAATTTATCGCTTTGCTACTGTATGCATAATTGCGAGCATGATGTTGGGACAATGAAGATGATGGCACCCTTGTTTCTAATTTAATTTTATAATCCGTTGGTCTTCTCAATTCTTTAGTTTTTGGAGGCCTGGAATTATAGAAAATGGCGTATTTATCAAACATAAACTTTGGATTTTGCAGCTTTTATAATAAATCAGCTACAATTATCTTCTTCCTGCTTCAACCTTTATCCATATCGGCTTTTAGATTGAATATTGCTGCATAATTAAGCCAATGAAGGCCTCTTGAGATGGACCTCAATTAAGATTTTATGTATTCAGTTGTGGGGAACTTGAGGAACTGGTTTGTTGTGTTCCATGTTGTCTTTAAGTGCGTATTGAGATAGAAGTCTATAGGATGGTTTAAATTTTGTGTTTTAACTTTGTCCTTTTGCATTTTGATTGTAAGCCATTCCCATTTTGTAATTTATTACAGTTACCATGGATGGGTCCTGTTCCTGGTGATATTGCAGAAGTTGAGGCATATTGTAGAATCTTTAGGACTGCTGAACGACTGCACTCTGTGCTGATGGATACTCTTTGCAATCCCTTCACCGGTGAATGTAGTGTTTCATATGATGTTTCACCAGGGGAAAATCCAGTAATTGAGGATAAAATAGTTTCTGTTCTTGGATGTTTAGTATCACTTTTAAACAAAGGAAGAGAGGATGTACTTTCTGGAAGATCATCTGCCATGAATTCTTTCCGGGGTGCAAATGTAGATGGAATGGAGGATAATCTTCCTCCACTGGCTGCCTTTAGGAGTGAGATGAAAAGGTGTTGCGAGAGCTTGCATGTTGCTCTTGAAAACTTTTTGGCTCCTGGTGATGAACGTAGTTTGGACGTATGGAGGAAACTTCAAAGGCTGAAGAATGTCTGTTATGATTCTGGTTTTACCAGAGGGGAGGATTATCCCTGCCATACATTGTTTGCCAATTGGAATCCTGTTTATTTACAGAATTTCAAGGACGAAACATCAGCAAAAAATTCTGATGTAGCCTTCTGGAGTGGTGGTCAGGTAACTGAAGAAGGTCTGAAGTGGTTAATTGAGAGAGGATTTAAAACGATTGTTGATCTTAGGGCAGAGACAGTGAAAGACGAATTTTATAGTGCATCCTTACATGATGCTATTGGTTCAGCAAAAGTTAAAGTGATCAAAATTCCTGTTGAAGTTAGGACTGCACCAACAGTGGATCAGGTCGAGAAGTTTGCATCATTGGTTTCAGATGGCAGCAATGGGCTGATCTATCTTCATAGTAAGGAGGGTGTGTGGAGAACGTCAGCCATGATATCCAGATGGAGGCAATATGCAACTCGCAGTGGATCACAGATTGTCTCTAATCAGACAATTGTTCCGGGCGATATTCCGCTTAGAGACACCTCTTCCAAATTGGCACATAATCATAATGGAGCAAAAGAGTCTCTGGAAATTTCTATTATTGGAGAAACATTTCCATCTGAAGAAGATGGTCAATTTTTGCTGCTTGAAAGCGCTCATCAAAGTTCAATTAACAGAAAAAATTATGCAGAAACTGATGAAGTTAGTCAGAATGTAAATGGAGCTTACAACGGACCTAGTCCTACACAAGATATGACATCTTTAAGAGCAGTTGATAATGGTGGGATCAAAATTGACCCTCTGAAAGCTCAGATTCCTCCATGCAATATTTTTTCAAGAAAAGAAATGTCCAACTTTTTTAGGACCAAAAATATTTCTCCTCAATATTACTTACACCGTCGAATGAAAACGAAAGAAAAAATTTCTACAGAAATATCTGCAAGCGGAGTTCAAAGGTCTAGTGTTAATGATAGTGATCTTAAATCTGGGATTGTTGAAGCAGGAAATTTTAATGGCAACCCAAGTGTGAAAGATTCGTCCTCGAAGACCCAATATTTATCTACTACAAAGATGAATTATGTCAATGGTGATAGTCATGTATCTGCCAATCCTGTTCTTAAAGGACTTGGAGTGGATGGAAGGAATCCTCTGACGACTGTAGCCTCTACTGTTGTTGGAGGTATAGTTCCGTCTAAATCAGAAACAAATGGCTTAAGGAGCAATGGTCAAGCAACTTCAGTTTCTAGCAACATTAACGTGGAATCTGTGGAGGGAAATATGTGTGCTTCTGCCACTGGTGTTGTAAGGGTACAATCAAGAAGGAAGGCTGAGATGTTTTTAGTTCGAACAGATGGGTTTTCATGTGCCAGAGAAAAAGTGACTGAATCCTCTTTGGCTTTTACTCATCCTAGTACACAACAACAGATGCTTATGTGGAAATCCACTCCTAAGACTGTATTACTTCTGAAAAAGCTGGGTCAAGAGCTCATGGAAGAAGCTAAAGAGGTACTATAAAAACTGAATTTTAAATCTTGAAATCTACCCTTCTGATCTTAAATGACATATAATGTTATATGGAAAATTCCATCTCTAATTGTTAATGGGAAAGGTTAACTGTAGATATTATTTGTACACACATTCAATTAAACTTATAAATGTATCGGCCTGGTTTTGCCAGAAAACAAGTAGAGTTTGTGCATTTGTTCTTACTTTGGTCTCTTCTGTTAGTTGGACTCTCCATTGCCAAAGACTGGAAAATACATGAAACCTTGAAGAATAATTTGACTTGTGCTATTAATTGGAGATGTTTGTTTGTAAATATTAGTCGCAGATATTTATTTTGTTTCCTTAATTGTATTGGGTTCTCCTCTTATATAAGAAGGCGTAGGTAACATATTTGAATATACACAATTTTAATTCTCTAAAATTAAGTGAAATATATCAAGCAGTTGCAGTACGAATGGAATATTGTGTTTGTTCAAGATCAAGGCTTCTGAATTGATACTTATGGACTGTTGTGGAACTCTGAGTTCTAACTTGGGATGTTTACCTTTTATATTCTTTTTGAAGGTAGCCTTATTCTTGTATCATCAGGAGAAGATGAATGTCCTCGTTGAACCTGACATACATGACATATTTGCAAGAATTCCAGGGTTTGGATTTGTCCAAACTTTTTATAGCCAAGACACCAGGTACAACATTTATGATCTTAAATTGACTGCGTTGATGTACTTGTTGACTTTTCCTTTTTCAGGGATTTGCTTATCCTGTTGTATGCTTAGTGCAGTGACCTACATGAGAAAGTTGATTTTGTAGCATGCTTGGGCGGAGATGGGGTTATTCTCCATGCATCAAATTTATTTAGAGGTGCCGTTCCCCCAGTTGTTTCATTTAATCTCGGGTCTCTTGGATTTTTGACTTCCCACACTGTAAGCTCTTTGACTCAAGCTTTTCAGTTTCTTTTGATTGACTACTACACTGATGAACATTTGTTTGATAATAATACTTCTTTTGATATTAGTTTGATAGTTATAGGCAGGACTTAAGACAAGTCATTCATGGAAATGATTCACTCGATGGTGTCTATATAACTCTAAGAATGCGTCTTCAGTGTGAAATTTTCCGAAATGGCAAAGCTATTCCTGGGAAGTTATTTAATATTCTTAATGAGGTTGTTGTCGATCGAGGCTCCAATCCGTACCTTTCCAAAATTGAATGTTATGAGCATGATCGACTCATAACAAAGGTTGGTTTTCTTGTTGAAAATTAGTCTGGTTGATATGCACACCATCATAGCTTATCTTCAGGAGTGATATTATCTGGAAATGTTTTTCAGGTCCAGGGCGATGGAGTCATTGTGGCCACCCCTACCGGAAGCACTGCTTACTCTACTGCAGCAGGGGGTTCTATGGTAAGCTAATGTTTCTATGTCGTGTATGCAATTGGTTTTTAGTGATTTAAAAGTTCTTTTTATTATTAAAAAATAAAAAATAAAAAAATCGCCCTAGAAATCTTGGTTTTTCTAAAGCATTATAAATGGTTGCCAGTACATTTGAGTTTGCTGTACCTTTAATTTCCTAAAAACAGCAGGTTGGTTAGTTGTCAGTTATGCCGATTTCTTTTTACATGCCACATTATTGAAGTGGTTTCTGGCCATAAGCTACATAATGGAAAATGTGGTTCTTGGATGTGATTATGGAAAACTAGTCACTGGGGTGAAATTACCGATTTGGTCAACTTTGTTTAGTGTGCATCTATCTTGTGTATAAATCTTAAGATATCTCGTAAGTCTCTTTCTTGTTAAATCTGTCATACCTTTCTTTCCATTTTTTGAGACTGCTATTTTCATTACCCAAGTGCAATTCATGTTTAACTGCGCCTCTTTGTTATAGAGAATACTTTTATGTACCATGTTAGGCAAGCGATAAAGCTCTACATTTCTTGGGAAATTTATTTCTTTTTCTACATGGGATAATTTTATTTACCTTGTCAGGAAAGTGTTAAAGCTTTGTATTGTTATTAACTTCTTTTTTCTTGGCAAATATACTTCTTTCTATGTCGCACAGGAAGCTATTTGATGTGGAAAGCAAGAAAATTGCTTATTCTTTCACTAAAGGTGATTATGCATCTTTAAGTTGATAGTCTTCTATCTTGCAGGTGCATCCGAATGTTCCCTGCATGCTTTTTACTCCCATCTGTCCCCATTCTCTCTCATTTAGGCCAGTTATACTTCCAGACTCTGCACGACTTGAATTAAAGGTGATTTCATTTAAAACCATGCTTTCAAATATCGACAGAGGCTCGTGTTAATTCATTCATGCATTGTCGAAAGTAATTTATCTAAGATTCAAATTTCTCTACCTTCAATTACCAATAATACGATATGATGATTGGATGCATACTCCTTTATTTTCTTATAGCTTAGCATTTTAATCGTGGACGATTCTACTTACACTTACAGATTCCTGAAGATGCACGGAGTAATGCGTGGGTGTCTTTCGATGGAAAGAGAAGGCAACAACTCTCAAGAGGAGATTCTGTTAGGATATCCATGAGCAGGCATCCACTTCCAACTGTAAACAAGTCTGATCAAACTGGTGATTGGTTTCGCAGCTTGATTCGCTGCCTGAATTGGAATGAAAGGCTTGATCAGAAGGCCCTTTGAAGCAACATCATCAACAATTTCAAATCAATAAATGAGGTTTCTGTAAATCACTGTACATATATAGGAAATTTGGCTTTTACAGTAAATAGTTCATTTTCTAATAGTCCCTCAAAAGTGGAGAGAAAATGGTTGTATACTGTCATTTGATAAAAATTAGAATACTTATTTTTTAATCGATATTGATAAAATTAATTTAGTTGAGTTAAGCGAAATTAGTTTATCAACAATTGATTGAGGCTCCATTGGAAGTTGAATTAGTTTTTAAAATAATTGCCGACAGCTTTGTTTTTAGAAAAATCAATTGTGAAAAGAAGAAAATAGTGATTAGTAAATTTAAGCTTAAACTTAAAAAAGTAGATTATAGTATTTGATAAAAAAATACAAAAAAAATCTTATTTTAGATACAATAACTAAAATAAATTTATAATCAACTTTTCTTTTTGTAATTTAAAATTTTAAATAATTGTTTAGAATGATAAATTTTGTTTGTTATAGATTAGTTTTTAAATATTCGGGAAAATAGCTTTATTAAAAAAAAATCATGGTATATTTTTATAAAAAATTAATGTATCAAATCTATGAAAAATAGAGAATAGATTTGATCGGGTGAGAAACAAATAATATAAAAAATAAATGTTCTTTTTAACGTATAAAACTAAAAACTAAATATTAATTAAAAACTCTACTTGATTATAAAATAATCTAGAAGTTAATGGGTAGGATACTACTTTTAAAACAGGCAAGAAATTAACTTGTTTTTAAAAGTGATCTTAATCAATTTAATTTAAATTGGTTATACCAAATGTAAAAAATGGTTAAGATTTATCTATAATCCCTTCTATCTCCCCTAAAAGTAATCCCAAACACAAGCTGATTAGTTGATTTTATTTTTTTTTGGTACAACAAATTAGGTATTGAGATTTGAACCCTTAACCTTAGGAAATGAGTAATGTCAATAAAGATTGAGTTATGCTCACTTGAACCCAAACAATTGAAGTTGATAACATGTAATGAAGTTACATTGATCTATCAAGGTAGGTTTGGTTACACATACAATAAAATAAAAATAAAAAAATAATTAAAAAAAAAGTGCTCGAGTGAATGATCGATATTTTCAACCCAAAAGCCTTTGACATTTCAGTGATCACTAAAGTTGGAAAGTAGTCCCCTATTTGTAAAAGATAAAACAAAAAAATAAATTGACGCTAACTTCGTCTTGTTTGGTGTCTATTGGGATTGCTTGAGATCGTCATGCTCTCCTGGAGAGTTGAACATCGCTTTGATTGTCCGTTTGGAGTTTGTGGAGTTTGCGAAATGATATTTGTTTTATGAAGGGAGTACCTGACATTGTCTCTCTCAAAAGCTCCATTAATCTCCACATTCAGGTCCTTCGTAGCGGTGAGGGAGGTCTGAGGACTGGGTCTAACGAGAGAGGTTCGGGTAGGTTCAGGTAGATGATTCATGATCATGAAGGTTAAGTGATCTTGGGGTTGCAAATTGTAGGGGGTAACTTCAAGAATAATGTATTTTTTTAAAGTAATAATAAAAATAGGGTATATAGAAAAAAAAAAAATTAAAAAAGTATGATGGAGGAAAAAGTATTGACAAAAATAAGGTTGTATCCGCTAACAAACTCGTGGACCCCGTCCACGAGCTCCATATTTTTATTATTTTTTTTATTGCTTTTATTATTTTTTATTGTTTTTTTTTATTTAAGTGGATACAAAGGGGGCAAAACAAATCTATGTGAAAAAAATAGATTAAACAAATCTATGTAAAAAATAAATTTGATTCAATTTTTATTTTACCATAAGCCTTTAAAAATTTGAATTTTACAGTAAAAAATTCTTCAAAAATACAAAAAAACACTAAAAATAAAATAAGACAAAAGTTGGGAAAAATGTGAAAAAAATAGATTTAACCTTAATTCGTGGCTATAAATTTGATTCAATTTTTATTTTATCGTAGGCCTTTAAGAATTTGAATTTCACAGTAGAAGATTCTCCAAAAATGAAAAAAATAAAAGAAGAATACGGAAGTTGGGGGAAAAATGTGGAAAAAATAGATTTAGCCTTAATTCGTGAATATAGATTTGATTTAATTTTTATTTTACTGTAGGCCTTTCAGAATTTGAATTTGTAAAAGATTCTCCGAAAATACAAAAAAAAAAAAAAATACAAAATAAAAGAAGAAGACAGGGAAAAATGTGAAAAAAAAAATTTAAAATTAATTCGTAGCTAGAAATTTGATTCAATTTTTATTTTACTATATAAGCCTTTGAAAATTTGAATTTCATAGTAAAAGATTCTTCGTAGATGCAAAAAAAACGCTAAAAAAAATATAAGAAGACAGAAGTTGAGAGAAAATGTGGAAAAAAAAATTAGCCTGTGAACGGGTACACAATTTAGCCTTAAATCGTGAACGGGTACAATCGTGGATCCCGTCCACGATTTCACAACCTCAATAGTTTTAAACCAACCCTATTTTTATCAATAAATATTAAAATAACATTATTTTTTTGAAAAAAAAATCATTGTAGGGCAAAATATTCAACTGGATCTAAATTTTACCATTTTTTCTCCACTCAATTGATTGTAAATTGCATCTTTCGTTAGTTTTTGTTTCAGATTTTTCCATTAGGTTATTTAAGACTAATCCATGCTTGCAGTGATGATGAGATGTATTTTCCATTGTAATCATTTTACATGATGATGTATCTATTAAATCAATAGATCTATATTCTATCGTTCATAAGAGGTGCAACTATGAGTTTTTATTAGAATGTCTCATAATTAATGAATATTGATTAATTTAATTAAAGAGTTTAAGTAGTCATTTTAGAATTATTAGAACTTATAACGCTAGGTCCATTTGGTCCTCTGCTAGTTCACAATGGATAAATCAAGAATCATTAGTTTTGAAAGGATTTGAAATGTTCAAATTGATTAAGGGAATTAATGTTATATAGTACGATTAATATAATGTATATAGATACATTAAAATATAAATTTTGAATAAAATTAAAAAATTAATGTGAAAGGCTTAATTTATTTGGATAAGATTCAACCATTAAATAATATGAATTGGATTCATATTAAATCTATAGGTTAAATTAATATGAATGAGATTCATATTAAAATTATAGATTATAAGAGAGATGTGCATTTGAATATAATTCAAATATATGTATTTAATTAATTTAGTTATTAATTAAATTAAATTAAATTAAATTTTATTTTAATTAATTAAAACCATCTCCCTTACGTCCTACCAGATGTAGGGGAGTGGGAGAGTGGAGAATCCTCTCTTTGTTTTAAACTCTATAGAATATACAGATAAAAAAAGTTGATTTTCACGTATCCACACTCTCTCTCTCAATTTTTTTTTCTCCTAAAAAACTAACAAAAAAGTGATTTTCTATCAAATTCCCAAATTTTCAAAAGGAGGTTCTCACATAATCGGTTCTTGATATAGAGAGTAGTAAGGAAGACATGTCGATGGTGTCTTGTCTTGATCGTGAAAGAACATTTTCGTGCAACCTTTCAAGACATGGAGAAGAGTAGAAGAAAATTCTTTAAAGGTAACTATTCTTCTCTATTTGTTGGTTTTCATATACATGTATGCTTTTTTCTATATTAATGTTTTATAAACCAAAGTTAATTGTAAAACGATCACTCGCTTCCACTGCGAGAGTCGTTCCCTTCACCATCCTCACATTTTATTGGTATTTAGTCCCGTCCTTTAGGCAGTTGCATCCTCCTCTGTATTTCGTTGACTTCCATCGTTGGAAATGGTTATGACATTTTGGACTTGGTTTTCCGGTCAAATGTAATGAAACCAATTTACGAGCGGTTAGAATAGAAGAATCCAGCAAGGACTAATCAGAAAAAAGAAGTCAATCACCTAAGCAATACAATGCCAAGTCAGAAAATCCAATTGGATTGAATATATAAAAAGAAGAAAAAGGAAACAACCAATCAGTTATTTTTTTATAACATTTACACTAACCTGTATTATATGGACACCTGTCCACTATTAGTTAGGAAAATTATTCCTAATTTTTCCTCTTTCGTGGCCTAAAACCCTAAGGGTAAAGTTGTATAAGAATGCCATTAAGGTGCCTCTGTATTAGTGTGAAAATAACACAGAAATAGAACAAAACAATTGAGTTGCTGCCTCCTTTGTCTTTTTCTCTTAATTCCAACTTGGTATCAGAGCATTTAATGGCCAACACCTTACACTCTGGAATGACAACAACAGGGTCTGAAACCATGAAGTTCAGCATGCCACCGTCGAACCAACTTCTCAATCAAATCACCAGCACAAAGCTCGAACGAGGGAATTTTATGTTGTGAAAAACGTTAGCATTACCGATTCTCCAAATGTATCGACTAGAAGGACACCTCTCAGGTACAAAAGTTCGCCTTCCCATGTTCATTTCCCTCCCCATTGAAGGCTGTCTGTTCATGAGGTAGGAACGACTGTCTCCGATCCTTCCGGAGGTGCGTCAAGCTCCACAGGTGAGAAAATGTTGAATCCTCTCTATGAGGCATGGATCACAGCTGATCAGCTACTGTTAGGATGGCTATATAACTCAATGGCACCAGAAGTTGCTGCAGCTCATGGGATTTTAAAACGCCAAAGCTCTATGGGATGCCATCCATGCCCTCTTTGGTGTTCGATCACGAGCTGGGGAGGATTACCTTCGTTAGGTGTTTCAACAAACACGCAAAGGGAACCCAACCATGTCCGAGTATCTAAAGCTCATGAAACTGCACTCAGACAACTTGCCTCAAGCAAAAAGTCCGGTATCACCTCGTAACTTAATCTCTCAAGTCTTACTTGGTTTAAATGAAGAATATAATCTAGTTATAGTTGTAGTTGTGATTCAAAGCAAACCTGACATATCCTGGTTGGATATGTAATCCGAGCTCTTCTCTTTTGAGAAACGATTAGAGCATCAAAACACGACCAAGTCCTTTGTTGCTTCTGCAGGGAATCCACAGTGAATGTAGCCTTTAGTAGAGGTAATGGAAATGTCAAACCTACGACCCCCAACATTAATCAAGGTAATGTGAAGTTCCAACACAACAACTCAAAACCTAATTACTCCAACAATGGAGGAGGCAATAGAGGCAGGGGTCGAGGCAGGGTCAATCGCTCAACATGTCAAGTCTGTTCCAAATATGGTCATGCAGCTAATGTGTGTTATCAACGATTCAATAGGGAATTTATGTACCCAATGTAAGTCAAAGCAGGGGGCCTGGCCATCAGCAACTACCCAACAACACTCCATCAACCTTCATGACATCCTACTCCAATAATCCGTTCACTGCTACACCTGAGAGCTCAACTGATATCAACTGGTATGCTGATAGCGGTGCTACTAATCATGTCACAATAGATCCAACTCACATTGCCAATCCAACCGAGTATTCAGGTACTAATCTTTTAACAGTTGGTAATGGTGATCAGCTATACATTTCTGTTGTAGGTAACTCAAGTTTAAAATCTAGACAATGTGTACTTAGTTTGGAAGATGTTTTTTATGTTCCATCTATTGCAAAGAACCTAGTAAGCATCTCTAAACTAACTCAAGATAATGATATCTTTGTGGAATTTCATGGAACTTGCTGTTTGATAAAGGACAAGCATTCGGGCAACACTCTGGTGAACGACACACTTAAGGATGGCCTCTATCAGCTTGGAGAAACAATCGTACGACCATATAATGCCTCAAAGCATAAAAGATCAGAAACCCTTAGACCTTTGGACAAAAATAATGGCTCAAAAGCACTTTTATTTTCCAATGCTAGTATAAATGTTATTGAGTCAACGGATCTATGACATAGAAGATTAGGTCATCCCTCCCCAAAGTTTTGAAATCAATACTAGATCAGTGTAAACAGTCCATCAAAATTAATGAAATACCCCTATTCTGTGACTCATGTCAGTTGGACAAATCACACTCTCTCATCTTTTTACAATCTGAATCAAGGGCCAAGGCTAATTTTGACTTAATTTATTCTGATGTATAGGGACCAGCTCCAATACAATCCACAGCAGGTTTTCGTTACTACATCTCCTTCTTAGATGATCATAACAGGTTTCTGTGGATATACCCTCTTAAGCAAAAATCTGATGTACTTGCAGCTTTCCAGCACTTCATTCATGTGATTAAAAATCAATTTGATGCCACGGTTAAAATGTTTCAATCTGACAATGGTAGTGAATTCAAAAAGATTCATCAGTTGTACTCCTCATTAGGGATCCTAAGTCGGTACTCCTTCCATACACTTCAGCTCAAAATGGAAGAGCAGAAAGAAAGCATCGACACTTAGTTGAAATGGGACTCACCCTCTTAGCACAAGCCTCCATGCCTTATCAGTACTGGTGGGATGCATTTGTCAATGCCAATATTCTGATCAATGGATTACCCACTCTTGTACTAAATGGATAGTCTCCAACTTAGATATTGTTTAAAAGAGTGTTGGATATAACCAAACTAAGAACATTTGGGTGTGCTTGCTTCCTCTAAATTCGACCATATCAACATCACAAGTTTCAATATCACTCTGAAAAATGTGTGTACTTGGGACCAAGTGTACTCCATAAGGGACATCGATGCCAAGCAAAATCGGTAAAGTATACATATCTAGAAATGTTGTTTTTAATGAAACTGAATTTCCATTTCCTGCTGTTTTTTAGGTGATCAGTGATTGTTCATAAGTTATCTCTCCATCATTGCCTATCCAAATGTCCACCCCACTTGTCCAAGCCCTCTCTGAACCATTACAAACAAATCCTAGCATATCCAACATCAATACTCCTCAAAGTCCTTCACCCAGCTATGCTAATCATCCTACTATGACAGAGCCATCACTTAAACCCACAACTAATGCACCACAAACCATATCTCCTGTACAATAACCTTATAGCTCCCCAACTCCCTCTCCTATCAATGTTCCCTCTCACATGACCAAATCGCCATCTCAGAACATTGTTGGCTCTCCACAAACAGACCATTCACCCTTACCTGTATCCTTCAGCAACCCATTGTTCCCACTGAGCAACAGCAGGCCACAGTCCCACTCCAACCAACTCACCCGATGATTACTAGAGCAAAGGCTGGTATTTTCAAGCCCAAAATCCTGGTCACAACCACTAAAACTGATTGGACTGTCATTGAACCAACCAGAGTTAAAGAGGCGCTTAACACACCTCAATGGAAAGCAGCTATGGACAATGAGTATCAAACTCTAGTTCAAAGAAACACATGGCATCTCGTTCCACCCTCTGACTCATACAATGTTCTAGGTATCAAGTGGATCTTCCGATTAAAGAAACATTCTGATGGCTCAATTGACAGATACAAAGCGTGTTTGGTAGCAAAGGGGTTTCATCAACATCAAGGGATAGATTTCTTTGAGACGTTTAGTCCTGTAGTCAAGGCTACCACTATTAGAGTTGTGCTTAGCATTGTTGTTTCGAAAGAATGGGAGATCCGTCAGCTGGACTTCAATAACACCTTCTTAAATGGAAACCTACAAGAAGAAGTATATATGAAGCAGCCTACTGGATATGTTAGCACTAAACATCTTGAGTATGTGTGCAAATTGAACAAAGAAATCTATGGCTTAAAACAAGCCTTTCGAGCTTGGAGCAACACACTAGGCACTGCCTTAGTCAGTTGGGGATTCAAAGCATCAAAGGCTAACAATTCATTGTTCATATTTCACACTCGGGAGGCTGTTATATTTCTGCTGGTTTATGTAGATGATCTGATAATAATAGGTATCAATTCTCAATTTATATCCCTGGTCGTCCACCTATTTTACAGTAGGTTTTCATTGAAGGACCTCAGTCGCCTCACCTATTTCTTAGGTATCCAAGTTTACAATCTCAAGTCAGGCTTCATCCTAAATCAAGCAAAGTATGTGGAAGATTTACTCCACAAACTTGGTTTAACTGAGCTTAAATCGGCAGCCTCCCCATGCACAGTAGGTAAACATCTTTCAATAACTGATGGCCAACCATTATCTGATCCCTACTTGTTTAGAAGCACCATCGGAGCCCTTCAATACCTAACACATACAAGACCGGATATAGGATACATAGTTAATCACTTGAGTCAGTTCTTGAAGGCTTCTACGGACATTCATTGGCAAGCAACTAAGCGGGTACTCCGATATGTCAGTGCCACCAAACATCATGGTCTCCTTTTTCAACCTAGCACTGATTTACAACTTACAGCATACTCGGATGATGATTGGGCTTCTAACATTGATGACAGAAAATCTATTGCAGCATATTAGTTGTATGTCGGCAACAATCTAGTCTCTTGGTCCTTTAAGAAGCAAACAACGGTTGCAAGATCCATCATAGAATTTGAATATCGATCACTTGCTCATGCCACAACTGAGATCATTTGTCTTAAACAACTGTTGAGTGAACTACAAATTCAAACAACCTACAAACTGATTCTATGGTGTGACAACATAAGTGTTGGAGCTCTAGCCTCAAACCCAGTGTTTCATACTCGAACGAAGCACGTTGAGCTTGATGTACAATTTGTTCGTGATCAAGTCATCAATGGCCATCTTGAAGTACAGTACATTCCATCGTCGGATCAGATTGCTGACTGCCTGACAAAACCGTTGACACAATCTCAATTCCACCTCCTTCGAATATAACTCGGTGTTGTTGACATCCCCACGAGTTTGGGGGGGTGGAGGGGGGATGTTAGAATAGAAGAATCCAGCAAGGACCAATAAGAAAAAAGAAGTCAACCACCTAAGCAATACAATGCCAAGTCAGAAAGTCTAATTGGATTGGATATATAAAAAGAAGAAAAAGGAAACAACCAATCAATTCTGTTTTTATAACGTTTACATCAACCTGTATTATATGGACACCTGCCCACTATTAGTTAGGAAAATTATTCTCAATTTTTCCTCTTTCGTTGCCTAAAACCCTAAGGGTAAAGTTGTATAAGAATGCCATTAAGGTGCCTATGTATTAGTATGAAAATAACACAGAAATAGAACAAAACAATTGAGCTGCTGCCTCCTCTGTCTTTTTCTTTTAATTCCAACTTTAACTTATATTTAGTCTATGCTTTTCAGCGTCTGATTGTTGATTCAGCATTGCGATTTTCATTTTCTTGGTTTATAGGAAACTTCAAGGAAACATGTAGCATGTGAACTGAATGGGAAAGCTGGCAAGTTTAGTTGCTTGTGTTCTTGTCTGCACAATCTTTTTTTTTCTTCTGCGTAATAAGTTTGTCTAAATGCTAGCACTGTCCTGATTTAGGATGTCAAAAAATAGCATGTTAGTGGTTGTAATATCTTTCAATAGAATTCATCAGATTTAACAGTATTGTATCTAGAATTTCAATTGCAAATTGTGGCTCTACATGCTCTTTTCCTTTTTGTTCTTTCATAACATACAAATTTTCATTTATTTTTGTTGAAAAAATTAAGAAAAAAAATACTTTTTTCGTCTCTAAGTTTTGAGTCTAGTTTTTATTTAGTTCCTAGATTTCAAAATGTTATACATTTCACCCTTAAGTTTTGAGTTTTGTTTCAATTTAGTTCCGAGGTTACAAAATGCTACAATTTTATCATTGATATTTGAGTTTTACTTTAATTTCGTCTCTATGTTTCAAAATTTATATTTTTAATTTCGATTTTTCATTAAATGCTCACTTTTCGTGCTTAGAATTAATTTATGTTAATAAACTAAAAATCGTTAAAAGAATTATAATTAATTAAGTTTCACTATTTTTATCACATATAAAATTAAATTTAAAATTTCACTTCTTAATAATTTTCAATGATTGAAGTGAGTATTTAATGAAAAATTGAGATTCAATATGTAAAATCTTAAAACATAAGAACTAAATTGAAATAAAACTCAAAATTCTAGGATAAAATTGTAACATTTTAAAATTTAGGGATTAAATTGAAATAAAACTCAAAATTTAAGGACTAGATTTTGAAACATGTAAAATCTTGAAACATACCTTAGTCACCATGCCATCTTTATCAGAATCGTCTGCATCTTCTAAAACAGTTGCTAAATGTGTAACAATTTCTTTTTCCGTATTAATACCTTACCTTGTCAAATATTTGTAATAAAAGAAAATATTTATTAATATATTAAATGATAGAAAGATGTAAAACGAAATAAACAAACTAACCTGTCAAAACTTGTACTAAAAGTAGACTTTGATGCAACACTAGATAACGGGATGACTAATATGTCTTTTGCAATTTCTTGTAAAATTGGATACTTGACACCATTCAATTTCCACCAACTCAAAATGTCAAAGTCGGATGTTCGAGGTAAGACAGGTTCATCCAAATATGCATCAAACTGTTGCTTCTGATTCATATTATTGGAATTTGATACAAACAAGTCATAGTCATTAAAATCATCAAATTCGTTATTCTGTGAGGTTCCATCTAAATTTCTAGCGTGATAATCATCATTTTCACCTTCATGCTTCAGTTGATATTTTATTTCCAAATCTAAACATATTTTTTTAATCCTTTCCACTTCAAGAAAAAAAACTATCTCCATAAATTCTTGGGAAGTAAAACTCAATCAACTTTAATTTGTAACTTGGATATAAAATTGCAGCTTTGTACTTTAATGTCATGGCTAACATAAAATAGGTAGAATTCCACCTAGTACAACAATCAAGACTCAACATCTGACCATCATAAACATTCAACTGTTGAGCAGTTTCCTCAAATTTCTCTTTCTTTTTTTGTGTATGCACCCAAAAAGACACACTACTACGTACTCTTTCGATCACATCTCCTATCACTGCCAACCCATCTTTCACAATCAAGTTCATAATATGAGCACAACACTGCATATGAAATAAACTCCCATCCAATATTAAGTTTCCACACAAACTATCAACAAGCATATTAACCATAGGGTCATTGGTACTACAATTATCTACAGTTACTGATGACAATTTTCGATCAATATTCCAATCTAACAGACATTCCATTATTTCTTCATGAAGCATCTCAGAAGTGTGTGGAGAAAGGACATATATAAACCTATTAAATGAGCAGTGACAGCCATATAACCTTTTGTTTAGTGGTTGAAAGTCCACATGTCCGTTGTCAGGGCAATCTTTCCTTTGATCTCATTCAACAATGCCATGGTCTTCAACTTTTTGGTCTCATAAATTTTCAAAATCTCCTTCTTTATTGTGTTTCTTGACACCATCTTAAATAATGATTGGATGACATTACAAAATTCCCTAAAACCTTCCTGCTCAACTATTGAGAAAGGATATTCATGTCTTATTATCATCCTAGCTAATGTTTTTTTTGCAGCTTCCTGATCGAAGTTATATAAACTCAATGTATTGTTCTTCTCTCTATTAGGATTCAATAGAGATTGTCGTATGTCCTTTTGTCTTTTATATGGGCATATCTTAATATGATCATGCAAATGTTTGGTTCCATTTTTACTTTCACCCCCTAATATTCATTTGCAGTAATTATAAATCGCCTCATCTACTCCATCTATTTTTTGTTTCTTAAAATGGTTCCAAACAACCGATGTCAATCTCCTTTTTAAAGATACCTTCTCAATATCCTCATCAAGAATAACACAATTATCAACATTCAAATTATCATCATTCGATGAGCATGGAGTTAAATTTGGGATTGAATCTGGGGTTGGATATGGGATTGAACTTGGAATTGGATTTGGACGATCTTTATTTGTAGAAGGTGATGAAGACATTATTTTCAACCTACCAAAAATTTAATTTAAAAACCCCTCGTTAGACTTGGACTTCATTTTCAAAGCATTCAAACATATTCAAAGCATTCGGCGGTTCAACCCCAAAATTGAAAGCATTCAAATTTCAAACATACACAACATATTTTCCAAACATATTCAAGCCTAAAATTCAAACCATTAAAATATCAAATATACACGAACATATTTTTCAAACATATTCAAGCCTAAAATTCAAAACATTCAAATATCAAACATACACAAACATATTTTTCAAACATATTCAAGCCTAAAATTCAAAACATTCAAATATCAAACATACATAAACATATTTCTCAAACATATTATTTACTAATTTCAAGCATACTTTTCAAAAATATCAAATGGCCAAACAAGAGAATGAAAGGAAATTTTTACGAGCACCGACTTGAACTTTGAAGTCTTGAAAGTTGAACGGATAGATCTCGCCTCTCGAAATAGCACAAATTTGTTTTTTTCAAAAGAAAAACAACACAGAAGTTAGAACAATCAAAATATAGAAAAAAAAAACAAAGACTCATTATCTAAACAAAGTTCAAGCCGAAAGTGTCTTTCACCTGAAAGTTGCGGACGGATGTGGAGCTGAGGCTGGAGACGGACGAGTCTTCACCTGAAATGGCGCCAAACAGATGGACGCTGACTCGCGGAGGTTGGACGCGGATGGAGGGATTTCGATTTAGTGCAGTTGCAGTAGATTTTTTAATGACAACGAGCACGGGCGGAGGGATTTCGATTTAGTGTAATTGCAGGTTGGACGCGAACGGAGGCGGGCGGACGCAGAGGCTAGAGCAGACGTGGATGGATGGAGGCTGGAGCGAACACGTCTTCACGACTTCAATCTTTAACGGCTGAAGACTCAACGCAACAGTTAGAGGGATTTAGGGATTTAGGGATTTTTC
This sequence comes from Benincasa hispida, assembly GCF_009727055.1. Lineage (NCBI taxonomy): Eukaryota > Viridiplantae > Streptophyta > Magnoliopsida > Cucurbitales > Cucurbitaceae > Benincasa > Benincasa hispida. The sequence continues at coordinate 47,089,493 of NC_052352.1, forward strand.
TGTAAACCCTGAACTCTAGGTTCCTAGATAAGCATGCTTAGCCAAAGGAATGTTATATTATATATTTTCTTTCTTATTTTTATTAAAGTAGTAATTCATGGTTATTTATAGGAAATATGATGGAAGGGAAGGAAAAACACATTAGGTGGGGGTAACGTGGCGGTTAATCCTTAAACTTGGGAGGCTGGGAAGTGTTTTTTGGAAGAACTTCAAAAGCTTGGTTCGGCAGTTGACATGAAAAATTTTAGTGAATTCGGTGCCATTCGAAAACTGAGAGAATCTAGGTTGCGAGATTGTCTTGCTGGAGGAAGATTTCAGGAGGAGAAGAACAATGAGTGAAGAAAATAAAGAGAAGGCAGAATCTCGAATTTAACCAGGGCCGAGGTGAAGATTGGAAGTTTCAAGCCAAACTATAAGGAATGTTGGGCTGAAATTTTAAGGTAAGGAAGTTAACTCAATTCTAAACAAGTTTGTAGAAGGAAGTTTCTTGAAAAGAGCTCTGAATTTTTGAAGTTATAACAGGAAATTGGTGCATAAGCAAACAGCTGCTTGTGAAAAACAATCAAGCAGTTCATCGTGGAGAATTATAGTGAGATGTGGGCATGAGGATCTCGCTTATAAAGGAAATCTCGCTGATTTTGTAAGGAGGATCTCGCTCTAGAGGGAAATCTCGCTAAGAATTGGGCTGAGTATCGTTGGTAAGGTGAGTATCACTAAGGTGAAAATTTGACAGGAAAAGCTTGATCTAGCTCTAGGGGATCTCGCCCATGAGGATCTCGCTCATGAGGAAGATCTCGCTCATGAGGATCTCGCTCATGGGGATCTCGCTAGTAAGACTGTCTGTGTTAATGAAAGTTCCTTTAATAAATGAATTATTTGAGGTATTTTACTAGGAATTCTAAGTATTTAATCGGGAATTATATCTTTTCAGGCCAAGAAGAGCTAGGGGAAACGTATAAACCCTTAAGAGCCTGACGAGCGGTGAGTGACTAAGTAAACTTAAGGTTTCCAATACTCATGCATATATGATCAAGTAAAGCACAGTGGCATTAATGATGAATTTATACTTCCTCAAGCAACAAATGTTTGGAGAATAACTTAACGCATGTTTCCCGGCTTGTATGTGTGTAACACAGGCCAAGGTATGTTGTGTAACCATTACAAAAGCTATGTTTCTGCTTTTGATATATGCTTCCTAAGGGAAGGCTATGAGAGAATGAGTTTGTGTGTAAATACTAACCAATGGAACTTAATTTGATGTTACAAAATACACATTTGATACTGAAGGACGTTTGAGAAGGTATCTAACCAATTTGGTACCGAAGGACATTTGAGAAGGTACCTGACCAATTTGATATCGAAGGACATTTGAGAAGGTATCTGGCCAATTTGATACCGAAGGGCATATGAGAAGGAATCATAGTAGCTCGATACTGAAGGACAAATTTGAGAAGGTATCTGAGCAGAAGTACCTAAAATATGATGGTACTTAGTATGGCCACGTGCACGTTGGCAGTTATGAATGAGAGACCGAAGTATGGGTCTCTTAGTCGGTAATAAACGTTTGGGAGCTAGAGCGTTTAGACTCGTTTTCAACTAGGAAATAATAGTGTTTAATGATGTCTGAGAATGGTTTAAAGCTACATCTAGAGACAATTGCTTGAGTTTACTCATTGGTATATTTACATGTTTATAGTGACGCTATGCTTGTTGCTTTATGATTCTATAGTCACTCACTGGGCTTTTAGCTCACAGAATTTCTGTGTTTTCCCTTTTCAGGTAGCGGTCAGTTTCCTCAAGATTGATCCTGCTGCTGCTTGCCACCGAAAGACTCGGCTTATTAAAAGACTTAGGTTGATGATCTGTTTATGTACACATATTTTGAGAGGGACTAGGGCTTCTGTAGGAGTGTTTGGGTCACCTGTATGTCTTGGCTGTATGCATGTATTTATGGAATCTTTGTAGAATCTTAAGGGAGGTTTGCTGTTTGCGTATATTACTAATGTCTCAAACAGGTTGGTATTTAGATTAGAAGGCTTGAGGGTGGTGAGTGCTAGTAGTAGGGCTAGTAACTACCACGGTCATATCCTCTTCCAGAATAAAAGGGTAATCTGGAAGGGGGTTTGACATTTTCATTTTCAACAGTAGCAGTAAACTTTTAGGGATTTAGTATTTTGGAGAAAGGAAGAAGGAGAGGAAAAGATTTTTGGGCCTTTTTTTTTTTTTTTTTTAATTTTGGGTTTTTGGACTTTTTACTTTTTCATTTTGGGTCTTTTTATATATATATATATAAATTCGAAGTCGGAGATTAATCGGGGTCGGGATCGGGGCGGGAATACTATCCCCGTCCCCAGACGGGGCTCTGAATAAATTCTCCAGTTTGACCCCATCCCCGGTCAAACCGGGGAATCCCCAACCCGCGGGGACAGCAGGTTTTTTTGCCAACCCTAATGAGAATGAAGCATGAGATTTTGTTTCCTCTTTCAGTTGCACCATGGACTAACCTCCACCCTTCTATTCCTAAGAGAAACCATTATAGGGGAGTCAACTATGACACGATCTCTATATAAAAATGGCCACTTTCCTGGGAATTTTTAACTTCCACAATCTTTTCCACCAACCCAAACATGGATCTGAACACGATCCATAGGCCAACATACGATCAAGAACAGCACATTGCAACTACTATTGACAGAATATACCCCAGATTTAATACCCTGTTTGCAACAAGAGTTTATAAATAGAAATAAAGTAGTACTGAAAATTATTTCATTTAACTGACTTCTTCATGAAACAGACCCAACACCCATTTCAAGAACAAAATGAGGAAAGAGAGTGAGAAACATTTTCCTTCACTCCAATGGAAATGGTTGTAAATAAATATTACAAAACAAAATCACCAGTTTCAGCTTGTATGTATACTTGTTGCAAAATCGTTTAGATCTGCAATTAACATATCCTGTTGGCGTTGATGGAAACAATGGGACCTGTCTGGTCATTGGTGGTTGTTGAGAATTCGCTTGATGCTTTGTCTGGAAAATCACTTGTTAGGAGAAATGGCTTGAGACTTTGTCTAACACTTTAACCATCGAAATCGGTAGTAGCAAGTGGCAACTCAAATTATCTGACCCTCTTTCTTTCTCTGCTTTTGCATTTCAGCACTGCAACAGAAGAAAGGAAGAGACAGAATCTGGATAACAATTAGCCTGCAATAATATGTTGAAATATGGGGAAATTATGAGTAAACTGTATGTAGAAATGACAAGTCCTTACATTCTAAGAAATGGTATCTTTTATCCATGTTAGCTTTTTTCTATTAATAGAAACAATGATATTTGCAAGTAGATTAAGGTGTAAGTTATTTATTATAATTAATATTTATATTTTTCTAATGTCTAACACCAGGTTTTTTGTAAAATTGTTGAAAAAGTTTGTTTGCAAGCGAAAAATATGCAATTTTCTAGAAATCAGTGTCGAAATAAATAGCTTGCGTACGTGAGACCTTGAATGCAATGATAACAGGTGACTAAGAGTTTAATACAGGGGTGAGAAGTAAATGAGGCTCAGTGAGTTCATTTCTAATAATACTGGTGAGGGTCAGGGAGACGCAATTATGTTAGTGAGTTCAAATCCACAACTGGGAGATGTTCTCCAACTGGATTTTACGGCTTTTGATTCGACTTTGTTTCTTATAACAACCACCCCCCCCCACCACAATCAGATCATTTAATTTAGTCCCCAAATGTTGTGTCTACCATCACCAATATTATTACATAAGCACTACACAAACATTCATTTGTAACAATAGGAAAAAGATGATATGTGGAGCTCACGTTCGAAATTATTATTTTTACATTCAATCATGTTCTATACTAAGATCATGCCTAAACAGACCAGCAACACCAGGAAGACAAGCCAACATGGGGAAATGATAACCACAAAGGCTGAAAAGAAAGCAGACCTCCAAAACTTCATCTCCATATCTCTGAATAGTCCCTCCAGCAAAGATAGGAGTTTTGAACAGCAGGGCATCATTTAGCCGAGATTTCTCAATCACATAATGGCTCCTTGACTAGTAAATTCATTTTCTCCTGTAGAAATTTTAGAACATCTTCTCTCCCTTCCTTAATTAATAAATGTCTCAACCTTCCGAATGTGACACCAGAAGGTCGAATTCCCTTCTCTATCATCTCTTCTATCAACACACAAGCTTGTGTAGCATTGCCTATCTGACACAGTCCATTAATAAGAACAGAAAATGTGTGCATGCTTGGAACAAACTGCTTCTTCTTCATATACTTCCAAACTTTAAGAGCCATATCAAGCTCCTTCCTCCCACAAAACATTTTTATGATCATGGTATAGGAATCTACATCTGGTTCGCACACTTTGACCATTCTACGAAAGATCCTAAATGCCTCATCTGTCTCACCACTGCCTATTAAGCTGTTTATAATGATGTTGCAAGTCCTTGAATTGGGGTTAACACCCTTTAAGTCCATATCCTTCAACACCCTATAGACATTCTTAATCTTGTTTGCTTTACAGAAAGCAGTGATTAAAGCATTATATGCTGCCACATCAGCCATAACTCCATTTCTTTCCATCTCCAAGAATGTAGAGACTGCATCCTCAATTCGATTTTCAATGCCATACGTATGTACCAAAACACTATAGACAAATGATGATGGTTTATAATTATTAGAATCCATTTCTTTTACAATCCCAACTGCTTCGTCGACTCTTCCAGCCTTGCAAAGAATGTCAACCATAATGCTATATGTTACTATGTCGGGAAGGCAGCCACTATCCAGCATTTCTCTATAAATCTCCCTTGCTTTTGGAAGATTTGGAGCCCTACCCCATCCTTCAATGAGTATGCTGTAAGTTTTTGAGTCAGGAACAAATTGGTCCTTCATATTGTCAAAAATTTCCTGAGCCTTCCTCACATTCTTGGATTTGCACAGAGCACTAAGCAATCCATTAAATGCAGCTACATTTGGTTTCATATTATATTTTTCCATGACATTAAATGTATAAACTGCTTCCTCTACTTTCTGAGCTCTAGCATACTTTCTCATGATAATACAAAAGGTCTCAACATTTAGAATCTCCTTATTCCTCATGACATTCACGAGATCCCACACCATCTGGTACTGCCTAATCTTAGCTAAAGATTCAATCATAGAGTGGTAAGCCCTCACACTATGGACATAGTTTCGCTGCTTGGAAGCCCATTCAAAGAACCTATAAGCTAACATGCCAGCATTCTCAAATCTTTTTAGAACAGCCTCAACTATCTCTGGTGAAATCCTAATCCCATTTAGGTCAAGGGCAGTCTCAAGTGCCAGCGTTTGGCACGTCATCATGGTTTTACAGATACTTTTGATTGAATCCGACACCGTATCAGTTTGTTCACCAGAACTGTACAACCTAGCTAGCAATCTACATAGTGTAAGTTTACTTCTCCCATGGCTACAAATTCTCATCATGGTACCCAGAATCAAACTTCACCTCGATCAATGTCAATCACATGAAAACAACTACGGATGCAATTATAGAAGAAACCACCATTTAAGAAGCTGCAGAGCCTCTTAATCGGATAGTTGCAAAACAGACTATGCGTATTCCCAAACCGAACTATTGCTGGATTGAATAATTTTATAAATCCATCAAACGAGTGAGTGTAGAATTAAGTAACTAAAACATAAAATGGCTAGTGTTGCACCGTTGTTATTTTCTTTCTCGCTCCTCTAGAAGAACGAAACGATGGTGGCGTGAGCGAACAAAATGGTATCTGACGGCACATTTGCATTCGAAACCGGTGGTTCGAATTTACATTTACATCGTGGAAGGAATGTGGAAACTACTTACCTCAATCGATAATACTATAATTATCAACTCGAAAATCCACTTCGTTGAACAAACATCAACGCTTAGAAAGCCTAAACAATAAACACAATGTTTAGGTGTTAGAACTTAGTTCAACAACCATAATCGGCATCGAAAGACTTTTCAACAAGAATATTCTTAACCAAAATCCACTATAAACCTCAATTAATCATTTTGAATTAGTCCAAGGCTACAACCAACAACCTCTAATAAGTCACATACTGCTCTCACATATAGTCCGAACTAGTCCGAAATGTGTTCAACCTTGCTGAACCTTAACCGAATACTTAGAAATTAACACAAACACAACAAAAAACGAACTCCAAGAGTTCAGAATAATATTCAAACAGTGAAATCCAATTCGAAAAGGAAATTAAAGCTATAATCCTTACCGACTCTTACCGAAAAGGATGCGTGGATGCCTGCTTGTATCAAAGTGAGTTCGTGTGGGTCGTCACCGTCCGAGGCTCGTCAACTGCAGCTTGTGGAGGTCGCCGGCGAGGAAGATTGAAGGAGGGGATAAAGATGGAGGCTAGGGCAACCGTCTTTTCCTTCTCTTTTCTTCTTCTTCTTTTTTTTTTCCAAGTAATTACCTCATAAACTAGAAGTTAGAACATCAATAAATCTTTTTCTTATTTCTCCAACTTTAAACTCCTACTAAATCCTTAATTCAAAAACCCATATGGATCCAAATTTAAGAAAGTAAAAAAGATAAAAATTGGATTTTCTAACCTTATCTCAACCATCCAAAGAATATATTTAAATTTCTGAAACTACGAATTTGAAATTTAATTTAAAATTCCTAATTCAAAAAATTAAAAATTTTAGGCTTTGATAATTATTTTATTTTTTGTTTTTTTAAAATTAAGCACATATAAATTATTTCTACCTTCAAATTTCTTTCTTTGTTATCTACTTTTTATTAATGATTTAAAAAAAAAGTCAAAATTTGAAAAACTAAGATCCCGTTTGTTAACCATTTGATTTTTTGTCTTGATTTTAAAAATTAAGCTTATTTTTAAGTACAATGGTTGAATTCTTAGCCAAATTCCAAAAACAAAAATAACATTCTGAAAACTACTTTTTTTTAGTTTTCAAAATTTGGCTTGGTTTTTTAAACCATTAATGAAAAGTAGATAATAAAGGAAGAAATTTGGAAGTAGAAGTAGTGTCAATAAACTTAATTTTCAAAAAAAACCAAAATCAAAATATTTACCACAAAAAAATCAAAATAGGCTTAATATCTTGGTTATAATTAGAATGTTGATGAGCCTTGTGTTTACAAGAAAATCATCAACTTTCCTTGTGTTGTATGTGGATGATATCCTACTCATTAATAATGATGTAGGCTTACTATAGATATAAAGAAATGGCTAGCCGCCCAAATCCAAATGGAAGATTTGGGTGAGGCACAATTTGTTTTAGAGATCCAAATATCAAGGATCATAAGAACAATACACTGCCTTGTTTTAGGCATCGTATATTAACAAGATGCTTGTCAGATATTCAATGCACAATTCCAAGAAGGGTTTATTACCTTTCAGACATTAAATTGTGTTGTCTAAGAAATAGTGTTCTAAGACTCCTAAAGAGGTTGAGGAAATGAAACAATTTCTCAATGCATCAGTTATTGGCAGCTTTATGTATGCAATGTTAGTACCAGACTTGACATTTGCTATGCAGTAAGGATCGTCAATAGATATCGATCCAATCCAAGATTAGATCACTGGACAACAGTCAAAATAATCCTCAAGTATCTGCAGAGAACGAGGGAATATATGCTTCTGTATGGAGCTAAGGTTTTGATCCTTGCAGGTTACACGGACTCCGACTTTCAGACTGATCGGGATTTAGGAAATCCAGGTTAGGTCAGTGTTTACTCTAAACGGAGGAGCTATAGTCTGTCGAAGCTCCAAATAATATGCACGCGGACTCCACTATGGAAGATGAATATGTAGCTGCTTGTGAAGCTACTAATGAAGTTGTTTGGCTAAGGAAGTTCCTTACTAATTTGGAAATCATTCCAAATATGACTTTGCCCATCACACTTCATGGTGATAATAGTGGTGTTATGGCAAATTTTAAGGAATCTAGGAGTCATAAAAGAGGCAAACACATTGAGAGAAAATATCACTTAATTTGGGAGATTGTGCAACGAGGTGACGTGATTGTCATGAAATTTGCTTTAGAGCACAAGGTTACTAATCCATTTATGAAGGCTCTCACGGCTAAAGTGTTCGAGGATCATCTACAAAGTTTAGGTTTACGGGATATGTGACATATTCTCTAGGGCAAGTGGGAGATGTTACTGGGGTATAGTGTATGTCCTAATTTATTGTATTATGTACTTTGTTTGTATTGTATACTTCTATTGGGTTTTATGCCATAAAACTCGTAGATAATCAATGTAATTAATTGACCATTATAAATAAAGAGTTATCGATGTTATTTCATTAATAAAGAGTTATCGATGTTATTTCAATAAATGTTATTGATTGTGTTGTATTCTATTTTGTCTTAGTAACCCTAAATCCAATAAACTAATATCCTATGTTGTCTTCTTGAACAGTATGTGGAGAATACAAGAATCAATGTTCAACATACAACTTAAAGGGTCTATAGTATAGGGATAAGGTTGGGTACCATATCCTAGTAACACTATGAATACAACCCACTTTGTATTTAATACAAACGTAATGATCCAACGTGTTCGTATAGGTGATATGCAAGTGAGGTATCCTTTACAATGAGTTTGCATAAGACTAGACCACGAAATAGTAACCATTAGATGTAACACCGTTGACTCGTTAGGTTTCTATTTCAATAAGATGACTTAGGCAACTTAGTCTTAATCCTGAGTATATTATGAACTCCTGTTCACAAAAGATTGTCTTTTGTTTTGTATGGGTAAGAGTGGCTAATTCGCTGACTCAATAAGCCTGCCATTTTAGGGACAAGACTGAATGAGGAGTTAAAAATATAATATTACAAGATGAAATTCACTCCTTCCCAACTCTAGGGTAAGTAGATGAGTGTTCCCTTAAGTGGTATCTCCGAAACTTAAGAAAGGGCCCTACTCTCTCGTTGGCTTGAGAGAGATTTATGTTTAATGGTTGACCATAAACAGATTGTTCATTAGAGAAGCACTGTACTTAAGGATACAAAGGTAATCTAAGGGTAAAATAGTAATTTGACCCAGTTGATGTTACGAACACTCGTGAATGACTAACTTGTTGTTATTGGTTTATATTCGTGGACACAGAAATAGATCTACAGTGAGAATAATGTAACTGTAGGTCTTTAGAGGAGTGTATCCACAGTTAATGAATATTGATTAATTTGGTTAATGAGTTTAGTCAATTAATCTCATATCGTTGGAGCTTCTGATCTGTAGGTCCATAAGATCCCATTGTTAGCTCGCTAAAGGATATTAATGAGGAATGATTTGAATAGTTCAAATCAATTGAGAGAATTTTATATTAATGTGATTAATATATAATTAATTATAGATGCGATCTATAATTCACATTATGTGAGAGAGATATTTGAACGAGGTTCAAATATCAGATTTATGGGAATTAGATTCCTAAAGAGTTGCTATACATATAAATATGTTATATTTATATGTTAATTTACTCTATATTAAATATGATTTAATATAGTTACTTAATTGATTAAGAAAAATAATCTATCAATGATAATGTAAAAAGTGGGATCCAATTTATTACTTTTATTGTGTTGTTAATTGTAATGAGATGTGGGGCTCGCTTTGAAGTTTGTAATTGGCGTTCAATTTGATTGGAGTTGAAAATTACGTGGGACCCACTACCTTTATTGCTATCGCTATCTTTATCGTTACCATTACATATATTGCTACTGTAATAGTATGAAAATTATGAATTTGTCGCATTTATTGTTACCTTTACCATTATTGTTACCGTTAGGGTCAAACAGTAATGGTATCGGTAACAGTAAAATGTGACAAATTCATAATTCTAGGTAAAAGCGATAAAAAACAATCCAATTGTGTTTGCAATTTGGGTCTACTATAATTCATCCATCAATGAAATCTCATCCTGATTACACCAATTTCATTACGATATGGTAAATATGGCCTTAGTTTAAATCAATTATTGGGAGGAGGGCGCCAAAAGTGAGAAAAACGAGCCACTGGGAGATGAATAGAATCAACAAAGGAAGGGAGAGAGCCAACTCTTTGAATTTTCAAAATAATTCAAAATCCCAAAGGTTTTAGAACCAATATCAGAAATAGACTTATCTCACCAAATAGGACAAACAAGAGGTAACTCAAAGTAGTTTAACTTATCTCACCAAACATACCAAAAATTAGTCATGGAACTTGAAGGGCAAGTGTGGGATAAAGCTTCAGGAGCAAAAATTTCAAGATTTTCGAAGATCGAGTGCAGAAAAGAAGAGCATGCTCAACTAATTCTACATTGTACTGACATAGAGGATGTTGAAAACGACAAGACCCTTAGACGATGAACAGGACAGCAGCAAACGATCGGGTCACGGCGGTCGAGCAAAGAATAAAACCTGCAAAATAGAAGCTCGTTATAGGCTGAGTCACGGAGCTCGCTCTCTTTAAGATGTTTCGCGGCTCTACCCAAGTGTGCAAACAGGTCAGGAATACTGCCACGTTGTCCCCAAGATAAATCAGTCTAAAAAGAAAAATCCGATCGGAGATGCACCGTTACCGACCGGAACACACACCTTTCTGACTCACTGTTCGGAAGACGGAAAATGGAAAAGTAGGAGAGGAGAGGAGAACTTTCGAAAGGAAGTGAAAATTGTGTGAATGAACTGCTGAAGGCCACGCCTTTTATAGGCCTTTAGCGTGGAACGATCACGTGAGAAAGAGGCGGGCAGCCTCAGAATGTGCGAGGGGTCGGAAGACTTTTCGAAAGATGTGCGCGGAGGACCAAGTCTTTCTTCCAATTTTAAGTAATAATAAAAAAATTAAAATAAAATAATAATATTTTTATTAAATAAAATAATAACAATAATAATAATCACACACACGCGACACGCCCGATCGGACGGGCAATGTCGCGCGTATGGGACGTCCATTGAACCTATATTGATCTATCTTCTCACTTCCTCCAAAACATGGGTACCCCTTGGGGCCCAAACCCAAAGCCCAAGGTTGGAGAATAAAAGGAAGGCTTTCAAATCAAAATTTTCCAATGTGAGATTCTTCAACCAAAGATTGGTTTCCTCTTAATTTTGAAAATTAAAATTTCACCCAACAATCCCTCATTTGAAAATTTAAACAAAAGAGAAGAAAAAAGTTTTTTATTGAGCAGTTTCAGTCTATACAACACTGTGCATAAGCAAAGGTGTCTTACGACTTGAACCTTTGCGTAGTATAGATGATTTAGAATATACTAGAATAACCCTTGGTTTTGAACTCTATCTTTTAATAGCATCTCACATAGAGTGTCATTAAGGTGTAGTGCGAAAGCCCGTGCTTTAAGATCCAGCACGTGTACCCTGGTTTAATGAACGCTCTAGAGAGTTTGCCTAAAAACTCCATAGGAAGCAACCCTTACTTCTACATTCACATAGGTGAATCTATCAAGAGTACTCTTGTAGCTAGGTACCCCAATTGTCATTAAGTATAAATCTCATTAACAATTGAGTTCAACCTTTCTTACGCTTCAGGATGTCATGCTCAGACTCTAAGTCATAGGAATGGAACTTTGTGTTTGGTTTAGCATGATTCACTATATATCACTTGTGATCAGTTATTACCTGTTGAATCTATTTCTTGGGATCTCTAGTCTACAAGTTGGGTTTTCCTCATCGTGATTCATCTTTCTATAGGCATGAGTCCTATAGGTACTGACTTTTTCCAAAAGGGAATATCTGATAGCATACTTCTAAGCCAACCTGCTTCTTCACTAGTTGTCGCTAGTGCTATCATTTTTTATTCCATCATAGATTGGGCTAAAATAGTCTGTTTCTTGGACTTCCAAGAGACAGCTCCGCCTGTTATATTAAAGATATAGTCACTTATAGCCTTTGAATCATCCGAAAGAGAGTTCTACTCAGCATCGTTGAACTATTCCAGGACATCGGGAAACTTTTGATAATGTAATCCTAGGTTTTAGGTTTTCTTCAAGTACCTCATTATCCTTTCTATAGCATTCCAATGCTCTTTACTAGGTTTGCTTGTAAACCTACAAAGTAATCCTACAACATATGCTAAGTCAGGCCTAGTGCTACCAACTACGTATTTAAGATTGCCTATGATGCTCGCATACGCAGATTGATTAACATTAAACGTTATTTCCATTCAAGGAACCAAACTCCAACCTGATATTTTCTCCAAATCCATAACTCGGATTGCGATGAATATAAATAAAAAAGTTACAATTGGTTCCAGATTACATTGGGTCGTGTTCAGATTCCCTATTGTGAATGACGGTTCGTGGCAACAACCGTTAAAAAGTGGGAACATCGCGTTGGGGCGTGTTATTGAGCTAAGGATCATCCATTGTCGAGCTGGGAAGTTTAGCTCGATCACGATTACCCTTTTAATGCTGAAATTGCACTATGAGGTAAGCATAAGGTTAGATACCATAAGTTTGTGGAGGGCGGGTCAAAAAATATAAAGGTTGTTGGTAATAGGTTATCGATTAAAGATATTCTTTAGATATATATAGATTTTTGAATTAGGGGGTATTTGGTACACCAACTTGGATTGAGTTGAGTTGGTAAAACTTTCTATCTCAATGTTTGCCCCACTAACTTTAAATGTTGGTGAAGTTAGTTGGGTTTTTTTACCAACTCACTCCAATTCACCCCAACTCTCCTTCTAACTCACCTCAACTCTCTTCCTCCCTCAATGTTTTCAATGGCTCCACCTATCGGCCACCGTCGATGACTACCGCTACTACACTCCAACGACACACTCTGATGACCACCTTTGCCGACCAACTTCGAACTCTAGTAGCCACCTCCAACGATAATCTGGCGACTAACTCCGATGACCACCTTCACATAAGCAATTCCGACAACCACCTTCGCTTAGCCAACTCTGACGACCAACTCTAGGCTCCAACAACCAACTTCGACAACAACTCCGATAAAGACCATCTTCGATGATCAACTCTGGTGAACACCACCTCTCTAAACCAACACTAACATTCACCTTAAACTACTAACTCCCACAAAAAATCACATCTAACGAGATCCTTAATGAAAATCCTATTTAGTCTTGGCATTTCGAATTCATTCTGAACTTTTGAAGGTATGTTGTAGTATGTCTAACTTTAATTTTATTTGCATTTAACTTTATTCTAATATAACTATAGTTTGTTATCTTACTTGTAGGGCTCAGACTAATTGCACAATTCTTTCAATAATTAGTTTGAGATTCATTAATTTTAAGTTCATAGTCTACTTTTTAAAGTCCAAATTTTGTTTAATTGTTGGGGAACAATTTGTGATGTATTGAGTGTTATTCATTGTTATGCATTTTTTACATGTGCACAGACATTTTTGTGGATACTATTATTTCATTTGTAAGTGGCAAGTTGGACTTAATTATAAAAACTAACCATGAAAAATATTTGTAAAAAACGAGTTTGCAAAAAAAAAAAAAAAAAGAACATTTCTTTGTATTAGTGTAAAATGTAAAAAACGAAGCGTTTGCACAAAAATATAACAAAATCATTAACCATAGAAATTGAAATTCATATTTAAAAAATGGGCAAACTTTTTTTAAAATTAACATTTATGGTTGAGTTAAAATTTATCAAGAGTTAAAGATTGATGGTTAGAGATTAGAGAAAATATTTCTTCTATTAGAATATGACATGTCTTTAGGGATGTATATAAAATTGTTATGCAATTAAGTGTTCAAATTGTGTGTGTAGTTGAAAATTAAAAAAAGGGAGAAAAAATTCAAGACAAAATCAATTCCGTTTAGAAAAACTCCACTAGGTATCCAAACTCATTCAATCAACTCACTCCAAACACATACTTTCTGCTCAACTCAACTTAACTCAATTCAACACATCAAATACAAATATTCTAATCCAATTCAATTTAACTTTGCATAATCTGACTCTACAGATCATTATTACTAAGTTAACTCTACCCAACATTAATCCTTAGTTGGAGTTTAAAGTCAGAGGAATAAAAAAAAGGGACAGTTACAAATATAGACATTAGATCCAAAACATTAGCAGATATAATATGAACAAATTTAAATAGTTTATCAGTCATAGACTATTGGTAGAAAAAGTGATAAATTTGGGAGTCTATCAACATAGGATCGTTAGTCTTTATTTACAATTTTTTTTAATTGATGTTATCCACTTAATTATTATCCCTAAAATTGCAATCACACCCACGAAAATATTTATAGGAAAACAATAGGTTCTCTAGTTTATGAGGTTATTAATAGGTAAAAGAGAGTGAGAGAGAGAAAAGAGAAGGAAAAGAGGGTTGCCCTGCCTCCATCTTTATCCCCTCCTTCAATCTTCTTCGCCGGCGACCACGAGCAGCAGTTTACGAGCCTCGGACGGTGACGACCCGCACGAACTCACGTTGATACGAGTAGACATTTACGCATTCTGACTTGCAGCGCGAGACCCACGTCGAACAAGTTTCATAGCAGGTTTTCCTTCTTGTTCACGAGTTTTGGCATTGACCCACACTTCGATTCACTTCAATTTAGTTTACCCATAACTTTTATGGTCCAGATCTACGAGTCTGAACGTGTCCCGATACTAACCAGCAAGGACCAGAGCCTTTTCGGTGAGAGTCGGTAAGGATTATAGCTTTAATTTCCTTTTCGAATTGGATTTAACTGTTTGAATATTATTCTGGAACCGTTCTTTCGATCCCTTTTGTTGGCGGGCAAATCGTAGGGAAGAATATTCAACTGCATCTAAATTTTCCCATTCTTTACCACTTGATTGATTGGAATTTGAACTGAATTGCATCATTCCTTGGTTTTTGGTTCAGATTTTTCGATTAGAATATCTTAGACTAATCTATTGTTAGTGACGCTGTGATGTATGTTCCCTATGTTGTTTCGGATCCGCATTTTTCGTTTCATCTGTAATCGTTTTACATGATGTTGCATCCTCTGTTGTATATTGTTGCTCATTTTAATCACCGATCTAGTTGTTTGGCTGGTTTGCTGTCATTCCTCCTGGGACGATAGTTGACTATTGGTTATAACGTTTTTGTGCTTTTTGACTACTGAAGGCCATGGCGGGGTCTGGGAGTTCCATGCTTTACTCATTTCTTCTGTTCACCGTCATTCTTTCGCTTCAAGAGATGTATAGAGGAAAGTTGGCTTCATCGGAGTTGTTTACCATACTTGGAGGATTCGTCAGTTCTCTTCTATTTCTAGTGCTTCTAACAGTGAGTTCATACGCTTTTCATTTTTATCCTTTTACCAGATTGACAAACGTGCAGATGCATTTTATCCTCTAGGGTATTTCTGGATCCGGGGGCTTTTTCTCGATGGGTATTTTACAGAATTTTTATGGAACAGCTCATGTTTTATCAGTATTTAGTTCCGTCCTTTAGGCAGTTGCATCCTCCTTTGTAACATCTTTTGCAATTACATGGACACTGAATAAATGATATTATTTAATTAAAAATGTGCAGTCTATTATTGACTTCCTTTCAGTATTTTGTTGTTTGTATCGGTTGGAAATGGTTATGACATTTTGGACTTGGTTTTGCTGTCAACTTGTATTTCATGGATTTAAACCAAGTTATGAATAGCATCAGCTACACGCAAACTGTTGCATACATACAGAATTTTGAACTTGGGACTGTCTTATTGCTTCAATTACACGTGCAATTTACAAGCTCAGTTTATACTTAGTTTATGCTTTTTGGTTTAAATTGTTGATTCAGCACGACGATTTTCATTCTTTTGATTTATTTATTGCAGTTTATAGGAAACTTCCAGGAAACATGTGGCATGCGAACTGGATGGGGAGCTGGTAAGTTTAGTTGCTTTTGTTCTTGTCTGCACAATTTTTTTTTCTCTGCTGCTCTGCATAATAAGTTTGTCTAATACTAGTCTTAAGACATGGCCTGTTGGCTAAGGCTTGCGGTCTCTGGGGTACACCCACTCAAAGGTTGTGTGTTTGAAACTTTGGGTGAGCTTAACAAGCGAAAAACGTAATCTTGATGTCTCTCGAATCTCAGCTTTTTGGCTAGCACTGACTATTTTGAAAATACTATCTAATACTAATGCTGCAGATTGGACATATTTGATGATTTCTTTATAGACCTGCGACAAGCCTATCTGTTCTATTCTTTGTAAATGTTTGTAATTGTTAATTTGTTAGGTTAAGTGACTAATCTCCAATATTCTGGGGTAGGTTTACACTCATGCCAGCTACTATCTATTTTCATGAGCGAATTGAATTGTTGAAAGAAATTTGTCTATGGATCTACATCTATATTTTTGGCCGCCTTCATATTGTGTTGCTTTGTTTATTCTGTTGATTGGATGCCTGTTAATCATGCACTTGCTCTGTGCATTCTTTATGAATTGGAAATTTCATTATCTAAACTAGCACTTTCCTCATTTTGTACTAGAGCTCTACACTAGGAGAATATCAAAAGATAGTATGTAAGTTGTTGTAATATCTTTCAATAGAATTCATTACATTTAACAGTATTGTATCTAGAATTTGAATAGCGAATTTGGAACTGGACGTTGATTAACTATGAGCTTGAAAGGTTGAAGACTTTGTGGCTCTAGATGCTCTTTTCCTTCATGTTCATTCATAACAAAAGAATTTTCATTGATGTTTGCTGAAAACTGTAATTAATGCAAGTTATTCAACTACCACCCACATCTGCCAGTTTTCTTGAAGATGAATCAGAATCAACTAACCATTTACTTTTCTTTTGCAGTCATCGTAGCAGAAGCAGTTGCACTGATTGCCGCAAGCACTGTTCATAGAGTTTGCATCACAACATGGTATTCTGACTCCTCATTTTTTTTTAACTGTTTTCATACCTACTTCCAGTGTGAAGAAAGAAATGTAGAAGGAACCACATAGTCTGTAAAGGCTAAACAACGCATATCATAAATGTTCAAAAGTTGTCCGAGAAAAAGTTATGATATAAGACCGAAAACTTATCCGAGAAAAACTTGGGTGCTTCCTTTGGTGCATCCCAAGTATGGTCCTATGACATGCTGCCACGTGACATTTTTATTCTGTAAAACGATATATATATTTTTTATTATTATTTTTTTTTTGTGTGGTAGAGAAGTGGGAAGTACTAATGATTGACTGTACCTAATCCTTGCTCAATTTATCTCATGATCTAATATGCAACATAGGAATTGAAGTGGTAATTTCACTTAAATACTTCAGAAGGGAAGGGAACAAATTCTAGACATTTGTTCACACGTAAAATATTGAGATTAATAACATCCTTTATATTAAAAATTTCGAATATCTTGAAAGCCTTGACTTGTGACAGCTTTATGATTTTCTTCTGCTGCAGTTTCTTGTTCTCCGCTGGACTGCTGTATGAGTTGAACAAGCTTTCGGGTGTGGCACTTTCTAAGTCTGAATCTAGAGTCAAAAGGCATTGAGTTGGAAACTAAGCTCTTCAGACCGAAACAACATCGTTTTTGAGATTTTCCTTTTACTCCTACCTCCTGCAGGATCACTGCACCTTATGGTGCTGATTAGTTGTGTTTTTGTTTTCGTTTTCGCGTATTACGTCCATAGTTAACATAATATTAACAATGGTGTTAACTTTTTACTGCCTTCAAACACCGTTCTTTTGGTCACGTTAAAAATGTTGGGTATATCTCCTGGTTAGAGGTCTGTCGTCTGTTATTAATCTAGAACTCCGTTAATCTTCAAAAAGGTAACCTAAAGTTCGTCATCAATGGATATTTCTGAAAATATCATAAAAACAAAAAAGGTATTCAAATTAATAAATACATTTTGTCATCGTTGAATCTATTAACAGGATATGCATATTGACATGTCGATGATTTAACACTGCAGCAGCAACAACTTAAATGGAAATAGTAGGATAATAGTATCATGTGAATGTTATTAGACAATAATTAGACTATTAAAGGGTATATTAGCAAACTGAAAGGACCTAATTCCTTGAATACTTGAGTACTTAAATATTAAACAACGATGTAATAATATTGAAAAGTTTAAAAGTATTAGGAAACAAACTCTTCCAAGTCATAATTCTTTTTTTGATCCAATGAAAATTGTTCTAAATAAAATTACCAAACCAAATCACCTTATCATGTATCTTCGTCGTGAAATCACTTTGATCTATAAATAACATATCCCATTGACTGAAGCAATGGGACCTATCCTGATCACTACAACCACCAGCTTATATGGTTGTTGAGAAATCACTTGGAAGAGCTTGGTGTGTAATGAGAAATGCCTTGGAAGACATTTAACCTGCAATAATATGATGAAATATTGGGAAATGGAGAAGTCCTTGCATTTCAGGGAAAAGATATCTTAACTTCTTTTTTTCTTTCCTTTCAAATCTAAGTATATTAAGGTGTGAGGTTATTTTTATAATTAATACTTACATTTTTATAATGTCCAACATCAGATTCTTTTTGTCATAATTGTTGAAAAAGGTATGCAATATTTTAGAATTCATAGTGTCAAAATAAATTGCTCTCCTACATGATACCTTAAATGTAATGAGAACAAGTGACTAAGAACTAAATACAAGGATTAGAAGTAAAGGAGGCTTGTTGAGCTTGAGATAATATTGGTGAGGGTCAGGGAGACAATACATCCTGGGACCAAATTATGTTAGTGACTTCAAATCCACAAGGAGATGATTATTGCCTATAAAATTGAAATTGTGAGGATTAATTAGAAAAAAAAACAATTTTTTTTTCTAATACAAAGATTATTTTTTAAGCATTCTTAATATTTTATGAGATTTTCACATACTAAATTGAAAGCTTATATATCTATTAGACATTTTTAAGGGACTTATTAAATTTAAACCCAAAAGTTTATATATATATATATTTGTTGGTCATAATTTTAAAAATTAAGAATTAAGCTTGTACCGACTTGAATGTAATTTTAAAATAATGGTAAAGTAAATAACAAAGCAAAAAATTTATATGTAAAAATAACGTTCCTATGCCTTGAACTTTAAAAACTAAAAATCAATAACCAAATAGTTATCAAAATAAGTCTAAGTCGCCAGGTTACTAAGGTTCCACCACCTGACCACTAAAGCTAGGTCCGGTTTTATATCTTGGTGGCATGCGTTAACATATATTCAATATATAAATAAACTAAAATGGAATTGAACCCAAAATCTTTTGACAGAAAATGTTACTTTAACCTAAATTATCTTTTCTTATCATCTAAGTTAAATTACAAATTTGATGCACCTTTTATCTAATGAATTTTAAGTTGTTAAATTTTTAGGGGCAATTGAGATGTTGAGTTGATTATTATAGTTTGCGTGTTATAATAATATGTAGGTTATAATAGTATATGTTTGAGATGTATACTATTTTAGTCTCGATAGAAAATAGTAAACATTATAACAAAAATAAAAAAGAGGATGAGTAATAATAGTAGACATTGAGGGATTTAAAATAGTAATGCTTAATTTTCGGTTATAATACTTGAAAATACCAACTATTATAATTGGAGACCAAATATGGAGTGAGATTCAATTTCAAGTTGGTAGCCTGAACACCCCTTAATTTTGTGTCTGAATTAATGTAAAACTTTTATTTATTTATTTATTTTATCAAAATGAGTGCATCTTTTATTTTATAGATAAAACGTCAAGGTCAGACACTCCCCGACCGGAGGATAAAATTCCTAATATAAAAAAGACAATTAGAAATCAACCAACTCAGAATGTTAGAAGACCAAGAAAAGGCAGCACCAGAGCAATCCCTCAAATGAAGCGGAAAAGGATGCAATAAAAAACTATAATAGGAATAACATAGTTTTCTCATTGTTAGGATTTGATTAAATTATCACTACAATGTCAACCAGAACCTGACAATCGGATAGAACATTATAACCTACCTACTGTTATAATCCACAAATTATAATAGCAACGGATTATAATAACCAAGAACATTATAACCTATATACTGTTATAACCCATAAATTATAATAACAACTGATTATAATAACCAACTCAACACCTCAAATGACCTTAAAATTTTAACAACTTAAAATTCATTTGATAAAAGTTGTATTAAATTTGTAATTTAACTTAGATATCAAGAAAAGATAAATTTAGGTCAAAGTTGTTGTGAAATTGAGGAGCACAACGGGAACATGAATATATAGAAAATATAATATAATAATAATAAAAAATATAATTTAAAATAAAAAACTAAAATTATAAAATTGGATAATAGAAAATTTAGTGGAATTGAAAGTGGATTTCTCACCAATGGGTGTGTGATTTTAAGATCTACCAAATGTTACTATTTATAGACAAAGTAGCAAGTAGGATGTGGACTTACATGGATACCAAACATAAATGATTACAAGACACATGGACAACATGGAGGGTGATACATGACTTTGGGAAACTAAGCAAATGACATCTATTTATTATTATAATATTTATAATACTTCCCCTTAGATGCCCATATATATATGAAATATGTCTCGTTAAAATCTTACTAGTAAAAACCCAACGGGAAAAAACCTAGGTACATATTTTATATAATATATACTCCTAAAAGAATACAATTATATTTACTCTCCCTCATGAAAACATCACTTAAGATCTCTGAGTTGTTGCGTTCCAATGTTTTGTACTAATTTTTCAAAAATTGCAGTTGGTAATCCCTTTGTAAATAAGTTTGTCAGGTTATCCTTCGAACAAATTTGTTGTATAGTGATGTCGCCGTTTTCTTTAAGATCATAAGTATAGAAAAGCTTTGGTGAAATATGCTTTGTTCTATCTCCTTTAATATATCCTCCTTTGATTTGGGCTATGCAAGTTGTGTTGTCTTTGAATGAACTCTTATCAAAGAGAACCTACGAGCGGAAGCAAGATCGTTCCAAATTCATTGTGACAAAATTACAAGCATTCACAAACATACAAACTAGTTATGCATTTCAGAAAAAATTACGACATGCTTTCATAAATTAAATACAAAGGAACGAGAGACTTGCCTTTGAAGAACTCTTCTTCTGTTTTTCTCTCGCTCTCGTGAAGAACTGGGACCAGCAACCTCTCGCTGTTGCTGCAATCGTCTACCCAAATCTCTCGTCGTCACTTAGCACACGAATAATTTTCTCCACGAATAAGCAGTCTCTCAGACACCACCTGTCACACCCCTTTCCAGATTACCCTTTTAATCTGGAAGAAGATATGACGGTGGTAGTTACTAGCTCTGCTGCCAACACTTACCACCTTAGCCTTCTAACCTAAATACCAACCTATTAAATATTATTAATGTACGCATACAGTATGCTTCCATAAGGTTCTACATAAGATTTTATAATCACAAGTAAACAGTCATGACATAACATCTACGGTAAAATATTTACAGTTATCCATTCTTAAATATTACACCATGCATTACATCACTATAAACATATATTGATGAACATCTTAAGCAACTTCCTCTAAACATAAACATTGATAACCATTCTTAAATATCATTAAACATCTTTATTCCTTAGTTGAGAACGAGCATACATCGCTCTAGCTCCCATCGTCTATTACCGGCCAAGAGACCTATACTTTGGCCTCTCGTTCAGAACTACCTATGTTCACATGGAATTTTCTAAGTACCGTCAACACCTTAGGTACTATTATCCAGATACCTTCTTTGTGTCCTTCAGAACCGGGTTATTTTCTAGCATCAACTAAGCTTTATTGCATACCTTTCACACAAAGACTCATTCCATCATAACCTTCCTCCAAAACACATGCTTCGGAACTTAACTTTTATAATGAATTCACAACATACCTTGGCATGCGTTAAAATATATACAAGCTGGAGAAGATACACTATGCTATTCATTAAACATTTGTTGCTTGAGAAAGTATAAATTCATCATTAACATCACTATAACTTACATGGTCTTTTATGCATCAGTATTGAAAGCATTAAGTTCATTTTAGTCACTCACAACTCGTCCGGGCTCTTAACGGTTTATATGCCTCTCCTAACTCTTTTTGGCCTGAAAGGACATAATTCCCGGTTAGATTCCTTAGAATTCTCAGAAAATGCTTCAGGTAGCTCGCTTACTAATGAAACTTTTACCAACAAAAGCAACATTACTAGTAAGATGATCATCATGAGCGAGATCATCTTTATGAGCGAGATTTACCACTTCTAGCAAGATTTATCACTTCTAGCGAGATTTATCACTTTCCCGCGAGATTTGCCACTTCTAGCGAGATTCAGCGAAAAACCAGCGAGATTTTCATCCTTAGCGAGATCCACCTCTTCCTTAACTCGCTCTCGCTCACAATGGTGAGTTGCCTGCTTAATCTTCCAAACAGCTACCTGTTTACGTACCGATTTCCTGTTTCAATTTTAAAAATTCATAACTCAAAATCTAGGACTCTTTTTAAGAAGCTTCCTTCTACAAACTTGTTTAGAATTGAGGTAACTTTCTTACATAAATATCAGCCGAAAATTCCTTGGGTTTGGCCTGGAGCTTCCAATCTTCACCCCGGGCTCGGATTAATCCGAGAATCTGCCCCTTCTGTAAATTCTTCACTTTTTGTTCTTCTCCCTCTGAGATCTTTCTCCGGCAAAACACCCTCGAAAACTAGATTCTCCCAGCTTTCAAATGGCACCGATCTCACTTAATTTTCTCATGTCATTTCTGAAAACCAAGCTTATGAAATTCCTCTTCCTTTTATACTTCATGCCGCCTCCCATGTTCGAAGGTCAACTGCCACCTCATTCAGCACTTAGTGCTTAAACCCAGCTACTTCCTCTCTGATCCTTTCTTTTTTTCTTTTTTTTTTCTCTTTTTTTCCTTCATTTCTAATTTCCTTGTAACTACACCGTAATTTTTTTTCACTTATCAAATAATTAATATAACATTCTTTTGGTTAAACATGCTTATATAGAAAACGTAGAGGGCGGGGTTTTGCAATCACCTCCCCCTTAAAAGAAATTTTGTCCTCGAAATTTAGCTGATATATCATTAGAAAAGTTAAGGATATCTATTTCTCATTTGCTTTTCGAGTTCCCAGGTTTCTTCCTCGATTCCATGATTACGCCATAATACCTTCACTAAAGGAATCGTCTTATTTCTGAGTACCTGGTCTTTCTTGTCTAAAATCTCGATGGCCTCTTCCTCGTAAGATAAATCTTCTTTAAGTTGTATTGATTGTGCTGCTAGTATGTGCATAGGATCAAGCACATACTTCCTTAACATTGACACATGAAATACATCGTGAATACGAGTTAGCTTCATAGGTAACTGCAACTTATATGCTATTGGATCAACTCGTTCCACAATTTCATATGGTTCGATGTATCGCGGACTTAACTTCCCTTTCCTCCGAAATCGGAGAATTCCTTTCCATGGGGATAATCGAAGAAATACCCGATCTCCGACTTCAAATTCTAGTTCTCTTCTTCGCTTATTAGCATAGCTCTTTTGACTATCGCGAGCCGCTTTAAGATTATTTCTGATAAGCTTCACATTCTCAGTTGTTTGTTGAAGTAATTCTGGACCCAATAATTTCCATTCTCCGACTTCATTCCAACATACCACGGTCCTGCAAGGTCGGCCGTACAATGCCTCATAGGGAGCCATTCCGATACTAGAATGGTAATTGTTATTGTATGCAAATTCGATCAACGGTAATTGCATATCCCAACTTCCTTTGAATTGTAACACGCAAGTTCTTAACATATCTTCCAGTGTCTGTATAGTTCTTTCCGATTGTCCGTCTGTTTATGGATGAAAATCCATACTGAAATGCAGTTTAGTGACCATAGCTTTCTGTAGACTAGGCCAGAATTTTGAAGTAAACCTCGAGTCTCAATTTGACACTATTGACACTGGGGCTCCATATTGACTGATTATCCCGTCCACATAAATCTTAGCTAGACAGTCTAGTGAAAAAGTAACTTTTACTGGTACAAACTTGGTCGTCTTGGTTAGTCTATCGATTATTACCCAAATGCCATCGTATCCTGAAAGCATCTTAGGCAATCCAAACAGAAAGTCCATTGTTACATGCTCTCACTTCCATTCAGGCACTGAGAGTGGGTTTAGTAATCCTGATAGTCTTTGTCTCTTAGGTTTCACCTGTTGACAGACTAAACATCGATCCACATATTCTGCTATGTCTCTCTTTATCCCAGGCCACCAGTAAGATCTCCACAAAGTTCTATACATTTTGGTGCTTCCTGTATGCATAACATAAGCAGAATTGTGTGCTTCTTCTAGAATGGCTTGCTTAAGCCGTAGCTTATTAGGCACACAAATTCTTCCCTCCTTTTCGAGTACATTATTTGCTCTCAGTTGAAAGTCAACTCTAGTTCCCTTACTTACATCATTAGCAATCTTCTGAAGATCAGGGTCTTTCAACTGATCCTGCTTAAGGTGTTCTACTAAGGTAGGCCTTACTTGGAATGTAGCTATCAATCCTTCTGACTGTCCCACTGATAAGGCGGTTCTAGAATTCCTGCAATAGCCTTCCTCTCATTGAGCCAATAATGGCCCTGGATCCTGAGGATTTCCTACTTAGTGCATCCACTACAACATTAGCCTTACCAGGGTGGTACTCGATGGAACAGTCATAATCTTTGATCAGCTCAATCCATCTTCTCTGTCTCAGATTCAACTCTTTTTGACAAAAATATATTTTAAGCTCTTGTGATCGTGAATATTCTGTAACGCTTTCCAAATAAATAATGTCTCCACAACTTCAGAGCCAAAACAACCGCTGCCAGTTCTAGATCATGTGTAGGATAAATGCTCTCATGCTTCTTTAGTTGATGAGATGCATATGCAATCACTTTCCCATCCGACGCGTCACAATAAATCTCAAATTCCTTACTTGGAACAGGCAATGTAAGCACTGGCGTTGATACTAGCCTCTGTTTCAACTCATGAAAACTATGCCCACACTCCGACGACGAAACCTCACACCTTTCCTGGTCAGGTTCATCAATGGAAGGGCTATCTTAGAAAAACCCTCTA
Source organism: Benincasa hispida (assembly GCF_009727055.1). Taxonomy (NCBI): domain Eukaryota; kingdom Viridiplantae; phylum Streptophyta; class Magnoliopsida; order Cucurbitales; family Cucurbitaceae; genus Benincasa; species Benincasa hispida. The sequence goes on from NC_052352.1 coordinate 47,114,590, forward strand.
CAAACTTCCTATAATAACCTGCTAAACCTAGGAAACTACGTATCTCTGAAACAATCGTGGGTCGTTCCCAATTAATTATTACTTCCGTTTTCTGGGAATCTACACTAATACCATCTGCTGAAACAACATGCCCGAGAAATACAACCCAATCTAACCAAAAATCACATTTACTGAACTTAGCATACAACTGCCTATCTCGCAGTGTCTGCAATGCCCTTCTCAGGTTGGTCATATGATCCTCCCTACTACCAGAATATACCAATATATCATTAATGAATACTATCACGAACTAGTCCAAGTAGGGATGAAATATCCTGTTTATAAGGTTCATGATTACCGCAGGGGCATTTGTCAGTCCAAATGGCATTACTAGAAATTCATAATGTCTATATCTTGTTCTAAATGTGATTTTAGGAATGTCAGCTTTCTTCACCTTCAATTGATGATAACCCGATCTCAGGTCTATCTTTGAAAACACCATGGCCCATCTTAGCTGATCAAACAACTCATCAATGCGTGGTAATAGATATTTATTCTTAATCGTTACCTTATACAGTTGCCTATAGTCGATACACAATCTATCTTTCTTCTTTACAAATAACACTGGAGCTCCCCAAGGCGATACACTAGGTTGAATGTATCCCTTGTCAATTAACTCTTGCAGCTGAACCTTTAATTATTTTAACTCAGTTGGCGTCATTCTGTACGGTGCCTGTGATATAGGAGTTGTTCCTGGAATTAAGTCAATAGTAAACTTCACTTCTTTATCGGGTGGCAATCCCAATAATTCCTCAGGAAATACATCCCAAAACTCATTTACCACGAGGACGTCTTCTAGGTTCAGCTATTTCCCTTGAGCAATCACTATATGAGTCAGATAGGCCTTACATCCCTTATTCAGCAGCTTCCTAGCCTTCACTACCAGACTTCTTGTAGTTAATCTTTTGCTTCCGACCAGTATTGCATCCCGACCATTTGATTTCCTGAACACTACTTCCTTCTTGTAGCAGTCCACTGAAGCACGATATTTACTTAGGAAATCCATCCCTAGGATAGCATCAAATTCTAACAAATCCATGGGAAGTAAATCAACATAAAAGTCCTGACCATTGATCAGTATCTCACAATATTTATAACAACTATTATCACATCTCCCATAGGGGTAGAGATATATAGCTCTTTAGGCATAGGCTCAAACAACCTATCTATACTAGATGCAAACATGCTGGATATAAATGAATGTGTGGCACCAGGGTCAAATAACATATAAGCAAACTATCCATATAATATGACATTACCGGTCACAACATCTGGAGACTCCGTTTCCTCCTGGTGTGTCACGGCATACACTCGCTCTTGCTACTGGGGTCAACCTACGACACCCTTCTGCTTGGCACCATTTGACCCTTTGCCTCGATTTCCAGTGCCCTTTGGTTGGTTAACTATCTGGGAGGTTGTCTGTTGTGCTGTTGGGGCTTCCCTGTTNGGTCGACCTACGACATTCTTCTGCTTGGCACCACTTGACCCTTTGCCTCGATTTCCAGTGCCCTTTGGTTGGTTAACTATCTGGGAGGTTGTCTGTTGTGCTGTTGGGGCTTCCCTGTTCACCTGGGGACAGTTTCTCTTGAAATGCCCTGCTTGTCCGCATTGGAAACATACACCTCTGCCACTATAGCATACTCTAAGATGCCTCTTGCCATAACTAGGGCACATCGATTTCCTGTCTATGTTGGCTATCGACTCACTAGCTCATGGCATCTTTGGTCGGTTGACTGCAGCGACTGAGGGTCTCGATTTCCTCTTCTTGGATCCCTGCCAACTCGTACCCCTGAATTGGCTTCCATTAGTCTGACTTGCAACTGGAGGTTGGGATCCCCTGCCTTTTGGTCCTACTATAGCCTCACTGCCCCTTTGTAACTATTCATCATCTGTTAAACTCCGTTTGACTCATGTCGCCGTTTCTACTAATTGGTTAAAGTCTAGCCAATTACCCGCAGATGTCATCGGAGTTCTAATCTCTTTCCTCAAACCTTGCTCAAACTTCTTACATCTATCTCTTTCCTCAGCAATAATAGGCAAAGCATACTGTGATAATTCTGTAAATTTCCGCTCATATTCTGCCACTAACATCATTCGCTACGTCAGTCTGAGGAACTAAACCCTTTTTGCATCTCAAAACGAGCTGGGGTAGTACTTGTCTTTAAAGACGTTCCTGAACTTAGGCCATAACATCGCATCTGTACCAACTTGTCTAGCGGATATCACTTTCCACCATTTCTCCGCTCCTTTTAGCAGTAGAAATGTGGCCAATCCTACCTTCCTGTCCTCTGAACAGCTCATAACACTAAAACATTTTTCGACTACATCCAACTATAACTCAGCTTTAGTTGGGTTTGCTGTACCCTTGAATGTCACAACCCCTAGGGCTTTAAACCTCTCAATTCCATATTTCTTCTCTGGGTCGGCCCGTACTGAGCCTACACTAACCGCTAACCTCTGCTCTATCCATTAAAAAACTATATCTTTTAGCTGGGAATCTGCCCTTGCCTGGGAGTACTACACTCTCCCTCAGACGTCATTTCCTGGCCCACTGGATCGTTCATCTTCTTCTTTCCTCCCGATGGGTTCTTTCTAACCTCCGGGCCTCCATCATTAGGGTCAGTATTCCTGCCTTCTATCTGCCTACTCTGTCTACCACTTGGCCTCGACATTTCACCTATTACAATGTACACATGTTAGGGACTCACACTTTAGGGACCTAGACTTATGCATGAACTTTCCCTCTCATTCCCAAAACCTCATGCTCTGATTCCAACTTGTCACACCCCCTCCTAGATTACCTTCTTAATCTAGAAGAAGATATGACGGTGGTAGTTACTAGCTCTACTGCCAGCACTTACCAACTTAGCCTTCTAACCTAAATACCAACCTGTTAAATATTATTAATGTACGCATACAGTATGCCTCCATAAGATTCTACATAAGTTTTTATAATCACATGCAAACAGTCATGACATAACATTTACGGTAAAATATTTATAGTTCGGCCCAAACATAACTAACGAAGCCCTAGTTCCTCTCAAAACATGTGTACATAGACAGACCATCAACCTAAATTCTTCTTAGTAAGCCAGGCCTTACAGTGGCAAGCAGCAACAAAATCAACCTTGAGAATCTGACCACTACTTGGAAATGGAAAACACAGAAAATCTGTGAGCTAATAGCCTAGTGAGTGACTATAAAATCATATTACACCATGCATTAATCACTATAAACATATAAATATATTGATGAACATATTAAGCAACTTCCTCTAAACATAAACATTGATAACCATTCTTAAATATCATTAAACATCTTTATTCCTTAGTTGAGAACGAGCATACATCACTCTAGCTCCCATCGTCTATTACCAGCCAAGAGACTCATACTTCAGCCTCTCTTTGCTGGCATATGGCCTAGGAGACCCATACTTCGACCTCTCGTTCAGAACTACCTACGTGCACGTGGAGTTTTCTAAGTAACGTCAACACCTTAGGTACTATTACCCAGATACCTTCTCCGTGTCCTTCAGTACTGGGTTATTTTCTAGCATCAACTAAGCTTTATTGCATACCATTCACACAAAGACTCATTCCATCACAACCTTCCTCCAAAACGCATGCTTCAACATAGGAACTTAACTTTTATAATGAAATCACAACATACCTTGGCATGCATTAAAATATATACAAGTTGGAGAAGATACGCTATGCTATTCATTAAACATTTGTTGAGAAAGTATAAATTCATCATTAACATCATTGTAACTTACATGGTCTTTTATGCATTAGTATTGAAATCATTAAGTTCATTTTAGTCACTCACAGCTCATCGGGGCTCTTAACGGTTTATATGGCTCTCCTAGCTCCTTTTGGCTTGAAAGGACATAATTCCCGGTTAGATTCTTTAGAATTCTCAGCAAAATGCTTCAGGTAGCTCGCTTACTAATGAAACTTTCATCAACAAATACAACATTACTAGTAAGATGATCATCATGAGCGAGATCACCCTCATGAGCAAGATTATCCTCATGAGCGAGATTTACCACTTCTAGCGAGATTTATCACTTCTAGCGAGATTTGTCACTTTCCCACGAGATTTGCGACTTCCCAGCGAGATTCAGCGAAAAACCAGCGAGATTTTCATCCTTAGCGAGATCCACCTCTTCCTTAACTCGCTCTCGCTCTCGCTCACAATGGTGAGTTGCCTGCTTAATCTTCCCAAGCAGCTATCTGTTTACGCACCGATTTCCTGTTTCAATTTCAAAAATTCATAACTCAAAATCTAGGACTCTTTTTAAGAAGCTTCCTTCTACAAACTTGTTTAGAATTGAGGTAACTTTCTCATCTAAATGTATCAGCCAAAAATTCCTTGTAGTTTGGCTTGTAGCTTTCAATCTTCACCGCGGGCCCAGATTAATCCGAGAATCTGTCCCTACTATAAATTTTTCACTTTTTGTTCTTCACCCTCTGAGATCTTTCTCCTTTAAAACACCTTCGAAAACTAGATTCTCCCAGCTTTCAAATGACATCAATCTCACTTAATTTGTTCATGTCATTTGCCAAAACCAAGCTTCTGAAGTTTCTCTTCCTTTTATACTTCCTGCTGCCTCCCATGTTCAAAGGTCAAACCGCCACCTCATCCAGCACTTAGTGCTTAAACCCAGCTACTTCCTCTCTAATCCTTTCTTTCTTTTTTTTTTTCCTCTTTTTTCTTCATTTTTAATTTCTCTGTAACTACAACGTAAATTTTTTTTCACTTATCAAATAATTAATATAACATTCTTTTGGCTAAACATGCTTATATAGGAAACGTAGAGTGCGGATTTTACACCACCACTCAGTAACCTTGGTATTCTCAGATTGAAAATTCAGGAGGTGTGGGCTCTGTTGGATTTGGTAGAGGGAAGAAGGAAACAACGATCACACTCAATGGCCAAGCAAGTGGGATAGTATAGAGTCTATTGTATAGACTGTGGTGCTTGATCATTTAGTAAAGGTACAAGATTGTTTAATAAAACAAGTTTGGTCGTTTACATGATCGCTTAGTGAAGCTCGGTAAGGCGTGCGATCGTTTAGTAAAATGCTACACGATTATTTAGACAAATGCGTGTGTACACGATCGTTTAGACAAACACTTTGAGTTGTCGTGTAGTCTCTCATGAGCTAAACGATGGGCGGTTTACTTAAATGATGTGATTCTTCCAAAATGAAATTTTTTTTAATTTTATCCTTTAGTTATGTAAACTAAATAAAACCTCCAATTTTCACGCACAGCTAAAGAGAAACCACCAACTATTATCTCATAATTATTTTAATTATAAATAAATATAATAACTAACTTATCATGTTATATTTATAACCTATAGTTTTAATATCACATCATATGCAACATTTAAACCATAGTCCTTTTCTCCTTTACTTGATATAAATCATATTATATCACTTTCTTCTAATTAATGTATCTCATACATCATGTCAAATATATCATATATAATTGAACCAGTTTAATCATATCATATATAATCAAACTCCCTCTTATCAATTTGAACACTTCAAACTGACCCTAAAACTGATTCTCAACGTGAATCCATTAACCTACCAAGGGAACCTTATGGACCTATAGCTTGAAGCTCCAACAGTACGTGAATAATTGACTAAACTCTTTAGTCACGAGATCCACCATCCGTTAACTGTCGGGCATCCACTAAAGACCGACAACTGCACTATTCTCACCACAGATATATTTCTGTGTCCATCGGATATAACTAGTCAACAATATGATAACCTTTCACAGATGCTTGATAACGAGCAGAAATGTATGTTATCATAGTGCTAAGTTCTTAAACAATGCTGGCTTATGTTGGTAGAACATGTTGAATTGTGTCCCTTAAGCATCAATTTCATAATATTGCGGTCGCATTCATTCATCGCATATGAACAGTTGGTTTTTGTTATGCAGAATATGCGTTGACGTAAGGCGGAAATTGCAATCATAAGAAATCTTTGGTTGAGCGCAGCATTACCGCAAGGCTTTACGGTGATTGTGTTCGTAAACATTCACCCAAGAAGGATTGCTACAACTTGGTGGGCGCAACATGGTGGGCGCATCTGAGTGAAAGGCTAATTAATCGCGATGGGATAGAAAGCTGATGAAAGTTGAATTCGAATTAAGTTGACAGCCGCTTAACAATATCAAGTACATTCAGCTTTTCGGTGACAAATATTCGGTGCATCAGTCAGGGGAATTAAAACCATCCCATCTGTACAATCATAAGAGAGAAGCCACTGTTCACCCTGGATGTTCTATAAATACCAAAGGCATCCTTGGGTTCAGTTGTTGTTCACTGTTCCACCAGTTCACGAGTTCACCATCTGGCGAGTTCACAAGTCTGTTCATAGTCTTCCTTTCATTTTAAGGCGGAGCAAGAGAAGAGTGGTGACGCCGGAGATCGCTCAGGGAAACTCGAGAGAGAACCTTGAGGCGTAGAAGCAGAGAGCGGGCCAACTCTAGCGAGAGCGAGATTATCTTTTGAACACGAGTAGAAAAACAGTGTAAAAGCCTGGCCAGCAAGAGATTGCTACCAAGTTCTCTATTCTATACTTGCATTGTTATTTTGTACTTCATCGTCATATTTATACAATGGAAGTTCTTATTCTACATCTGTTCACTCTCTTAGTACGCATGAGTAGCTAAACTAGTCGAATGGGTTGAGAAGAACTAAGCTAACATGACCTAGGAAGTTCATTGCTTGCGATTATCTTATGTTATGCTGTGCTAAATACCCCTTTAGAGCTACTCGAGAGAGAGTCTGAAGAAAGAACCTAAGACTTGAGAGAGCTAGGTTAGAATCTAGACTCAAAAGAGCAAGATTAGAACTGCATAAACAAAAGATAGAGACTTAGAGATAAGCTCATTTGCCAACCTGCATTGCATGCATCCTAGAGATAGGAATGATATTATGTGGTCGCCTTATTTGTGTGTGTGTTATTCTGTCATCGCATAAATCAGAATAGAGGCTTATATGTAGGTCCTATAAACTTATCGCATATATCACATGCGTTCTGGCATTAGAAGCCGTAGCATTCACATCGAGAGATGGTTTACTATTGTAAGCATGTTGCATGGTCGTAAAGCATGAACGCATTCTAGGAAGTGTTAGCCGAAACCCTTCTCAACCCGTTCACCGCATACTCACCGTATCTTTCGTTTACTAACTCTTTTCAAACTCCGCCGCAATTGTTATTTTTTTATTATCGTAATCAACAACCTCAACAACAAATTATTTATTTGACTACCACAAAGTTTTCCTAAAAATTACCAATGTAACTTGTTTTCAAAAGTCCCTGAGTTCGACCCTGGACTTACTAGGAAACTCAGTGGAGTTTACACTTGGATTTCGCTGAGGAAACTTGAGTGCTCAATGTAATTCCACCATCGCATATCATCCATAATCCGCTTCATAAAAGCAAGCATCAATGCTCGTAAGTACAGTTGGGCTAATATACCATTTCACCTCTGTAGTTACATCTAACTACTTAAGTACCACTGATCCCTCTAATGAATAATACATCATAGTCCTACTATGAGTGGACACCTTTTGGGCCATGAGAAGGTGTGTGGCGCCACATCGTTCAAGCCTGGAATCGGTCTTTAAGGGAGAAATTTATCTACTTATCCCTACTTCAGGGAAGGAGTGAATTCTATCTTATGTAGTTGAGTTCCCAGCTTCCCAATCAGACAAATTTCCAAAGGATCGCCCTCAAAAGCAAGAGTTCCGAACTCACTTAGGATTAAGGTCATGTTACCTATGGTCATCCTAGTGAAGTAAAGTCTCTGTCATGAACGACGTTATATAACGAGACTAAACACTTCGTGGTACGGTCTTATATAGACTTCTTTGTATTGGACACCCCCGCTCGCATGTCTTTACATGAATGATCAGGATCAGACCATTTGTAGCATGTCAGAACACTTGTAACTATCTAAGGGGTCGCATCCGTAGTGTCACCAGGATAAGGTTTCCTTCCTTTATCCATATACAACAGACCATTTTGGTTATCACTTAAGGCATGATCCACTTGTATGTCTTCATATACATGCTTAAGTTACAATGATAACCAAGGATTTTAGTTTATTGGCTTGTGGTAAAGCAATTAAAACATCTCATGTTTCATAGACAACAGTGTAGAAAATATCTCATATTATTACATCACAAGCGTTTGTTCAATACAAATGTTTACAAACTATAAGACCCAACGAGAGTTTAGGTCATCAATCCCAACAATCTCCCACTTGTCCTAAAGCGAGTGGGGTGTACATAAAAATAAGTACAAATCAATAAACTAGGACACTAAGGCCCAATACAAAAATCTCCCACTTTCCCTAGTCCAGTCATGGGCAGTCCCGTAGACCTATGCTCTGAAGGTGGCCCTAAAAAACTGTAGCCGTGAGAGCCTTCGTAAATGGGTCAGCAACGTTGTGCTCTAAAGTGATCTTCGTGACTATCATGTCCCCTCAATGCACTATCTCGCGGATGAGATGATACTTCCACTCTATATGTTTACCACGGTTGTGACTGCTAGGCTCTCTAGAGTTCACCACATCACCACTATTATTATAATAGAGGGTGATAAGCCTAGACATGTTTGGAACAACTTCTAGATTAGTCAGGAACTTTCTGAGCCAAACGACCTTCTTAGAAGCTTCACAAGCCGCTACCTACTCGGCTTCCATTGTGGAGTCGGCGATGCACCCTGCTTAGTGCTTCGCCACACTACAGCTCCTCCGTTAAAAGTGAACATTGAGCCTGACGTGGATTTTCGAGAAACCTTATCAGTCTGAAAGTCGGAGTTCGTGTATCTAGTAAGGATCAAATCCTTAGATCCATACACGAGCATGTAGTCCCTCATTCTCTGAAGATACTTGAGGATGTTCTTGACGGCGGTCCAGTGACCCTGTCTTGGAATAGATTGATATCTACTGATAATCCCCACAGCATAGTAGATGTCTGGTCTAGTACACAAGATCGCATACATCGAACTACCAATGGCAGATGCATAGGGGACCCATCTCATCTCCTCAACCTCTTGAGGTGTCTTAGGAAACATTTCCTTAAATAATGTAACTCCATGTCTGAAAGGCAGTAGGCCCCTTTTGAAGTTCTATATCAAGTACTTGAGTAACATCTTGTCAATGTACGATACCTGAGACAACGTTAGCACTTTTTTCTTCAGATCCGAAAAATCTGAATGCCAAGAACGAACTGAGCCTTTTCCAAATCTTTCATTTGGAATTGGGTCACTAGCTAGTTCTTAACCGATGTCAGTATACCTACATCATTCCCAATGAGTAGCATATCGTCTACATACAACACTAGGAAAACCACTGAACTATTGATGATTTTCTTTAGACACAAGGCTCATCAACGTTTTGGTCAAAGCCATACAAATTGATCGCAGTATCAAACTGAATGTTTCAAGATCGAGACGCCTGTTTCAGCCCATAAATGGACCGATTTAGTTTGCAAACCTTTTGCTCTTGACCTTGGGCTATGAATCCCTTTGGCTGTACCATATAAATGGTCTCTTCAAGATTACTATTCAGAAAGGCAGTCTTGACGTCCATTTGCCATATCTCATAGTCATAATATGAGGCAATGGACAGGAGGATGCGGATAGACTTCAACATGGCAATGTACGAGAAAGTCTCCTCATAGTCGACTCCCTTCACCTGGGTATAACCCTTTGCCACAAGTCTAGTCTTGAAGGTTACCTTCCCATCGGCACCCCATTTCCTCTTGTAGATCCATTTACAACCTATAGATTTTACCCCATCAGGTTGATCTACAAGATCCCATATTGAATTGAAGTACATCAACTCCATCTCGAGATCCATGACTTTGACCCATTCATCCCGGCCAACATCTTCTATTTCCTTCTGATAAAACAACAGATTCTTAACCTCGCCATCAGTTGCCATAGCCAAGATTTCAATGAAACCCATATAGAAAACAGGTGGGTTCGCAACCCTCCCACTACGTCAAGGTTCCTTTAACTCTTGAGGTGGAACTGACCTACTAGATGAACTTCCATCAACAACTCTTGCTGATGGAGCAGGCCCTTCAACAACTCTTGTGGAAGTTTCAGTAGTTTCATTGGAAAGTTCACACAACATGTTCTTACTACGTGGACTATGCTCCCTCATATGATCCTCCTCCAAGAAGGTAGCGTTCGTCGACACAAACACTCTGTTATCCTTAGGATCATAAAAGTAACCCCCTCGTGTACCTTTGGGGTAGCCTACAAAGAGGAACATTTTCGAGCGTGGTTCCAATTTCTTTGGATTAGCCACAAGCACATGTGCTGGGCAACCTCATATGCGGAAGTGACGCAGATTAGCTTTACGCCCGTTCCACAACTCTACAACTCCAAAGGTGTTCTAGCGACACTCTTGTAAGGAACACAGTTGAGGATATAAATGGTAGTCTCCACTACAAAACCCCGAAAAGAGTTCGATAAGGAAGCGTAACTCATCGTCGATCGAACTATGTCCAACAAGGTTCTGTTTCTCCTCTCCGCTACACCATTCTGTTGAGGTGTACCCAATGCTGAGAGTTAAGAAGCGATTCCATGTTCTATCATATAGTTTTGGAACTCCGAATCCAAAAAATCTCCACCCCGATCCGATCAAAGTGTTTTAATCTGTTTATCCAATGCATTTTCAACTTCAGCGTTGAACTCTCTGAACTTTTCAAAGGATTCAGATTTCCGTTGCATCAAATAAACATACCCATACTGAGAGTAATCATCAGGAAAAGTGATGAAATACTCATAGCCTCCCCTGGCTCGCTCGCACATTCATTGGACCATAAAGGTCATAATGCACTAACTCTAAAGGCTCTTTTGCTCGATAACCTTTTCCAGTAAAAGGTCTTTTAGTCATCTTGTCTTCAACGCAAGATTCGCACACCGATAAAGAGTTTTCCTATAACTCACTTAGAAATCCATTATTCACCAACCTTTCAATCCTATTGAGATTGATGTGCCCTAATCGAAGGTGCCAAAGTTGGACATTTTCCTTAGGAGAAACCTTTTGTCATTTATTTTGAGTTACGACAGTTTTAAACATCTCTATGTTATGGAGGGAACTTGTTGCTAATGGCCTTAGCACATACAAATTATTTTCCAATTTTGCGGAATAAATCTCAACACCATCTTTATGAATAAATACTTTATTCAAATCAAAATGAAGAGTATATTTACATTATATCAGACACTTTACAAAAATTAAGTTTTGCTTTAACTCGGGAACTACATAAACATCATTCAAAATAATAAACTTCTTTTGTAAAGTCAACTGGAGCCCTCCCACTACCACAACTGAGACGACGTGCCCAGTGCCTACTCGCATCGTCATCTCTCCAGCCTCAAGTTATTGCTAGGATCTAATCCCTGAAAAGAAGAACAAACATGATTAGTGGCTGGCCACACAGTCAATAATCCAGGTAGAATCATCATTCTCCACTAAACAAGTTTCCAAAACTAGTAAACCATATTTATGTTGTTTTGCCTTGGCCTTAGCCTTCTTCTTCTCTTTTATCCTACGAGGACAATTCTACTTCCAGTCCCCATCCTGGTTGCAATGGAAACACTTTCCTTTGTCAACCGGTGTTGGTCACCTTCCTCGCTGGGCAACAGGCTATGGGTTAGTAGGTGCTTTCCCTTTCCATTTACCATTCTTCTTCTTCTTCTACTTAGAAGTGTTAGAAGTAGAAGGTGTATACTTTGTTCCTGAGGTCGAACCTTTATGGAACTTCTTTAAAAATAAAGCAACATTTGCCTCACCTACCTTCTTCTCCTTACTTTTCAGCAAGGTTTGGAATGTCTGCAACTCGTTGAGGAGAGTTGTAAGGGTATAGCCCACTTGTTCAGTATCGCATTACTAACAAAGTACAGGAAGCTATCTGGAAATGAGTATAGAATGATGCTAACCTGTTGCCGTAATCGATGCGTGACCCATTCATCTCCACCACATTGAAGTGTACCATCATGTTCAACACATGTTCACGAACAGAGGTGCCTTCCTCTATTTTGGTGTTGAAGATGCATTTGAGAGCTTCATGCTTGAGCTGTCCAGACGGTTGTTCGAACATTTCTCGCAGGGATCCATGATCTCACGTGCTAAGACCATAGGCTCATGCTTCTTGGCCAAAACGTCGTTAAAACTAGCCAAGATATAAGCTCGAGCCTTCTTGTTTGCTCGTGTCCAATGCTCATAAACCTCCCGAACGTTTTGAGGGGTGTTCTGAGGTGGAATTGGAGGACAATCCTCCGTAAGGACGAACCTTAGGTCATCAATGATTAAAATTGTTGTGATTGTGTGTTTCCAGCTAGCGTAGTTCTCATCAGTCAATTTGTCGGCACTTAATAGAGCTAATGTGGTTGTAGCCATTCTAACGTTGTTGAAAAATGAACAAACTTAATGAGTCTATGCAATACCACTTCTAACACCAATTTTAGTTTTAGCAAAATAGTTTCCATGTACCCTAATTGAAAAGATATGTATTTCACAATGATTCCCCAACGAGGCAGGACAAACGTCACTGGTGGGGTGATCAGATGGACCTTCATTGGGATGAGACACTCTCAACCATTAGCCTATCAATCATCATTTTTCGATCCAGAATTGTTGACCTTTAACAAGTCTGCGTAAGTGAAACAAAAAGCAGATTAGAACAATAAACTAAAGTGACCTTATTTTATACAGGAGATCAGATAAAGGGTCGTGCAAAATTGCCAGCCTATAGGAGGACACTCCTAGGGTGCCTCAAGGCGATGCACAGAAACATTATCCAACCTAATGAGAGAGACCTTGGGATATGTTGTCACACGTATCGCTCCCACTTACTATGAACATTCTCTCCATTCACTTTGATGTTGACCTACCCAAACACCATTCTTTAGGGGGACACTCCCAAGGTGCCACGAGGCCGAGGATAGATCTCATGGTATAAACATAAAGGGAGAAACATGAATAGGTTTAAGTGAAGTATCATATACCCCAAGTACCTCCCATTGAATGTTCTACCTAGGAATTCATTAACTTAGACCATCAAGCTACTGATTTTATCTAAGTCAATTTAATTTGCTAAAAAATAACTCGTCTTTGAAATTAAACAAGTTCAAGTCAAGTCTCATTAAACTCTTTAACGAACTATCCTCAAATTTGCATGCATGCATCAAATCTATCTAATTTAGCTTTCTAGGTAGGTTTTCAGGTAGGGGTATTCCAATTCCTTCAGCTTAAGTACACCAGCCTAGACAGAACTCGCCTCGGACAAAAGGTCCCTTATAGATAGATTTGCTACATATTTAATATTTTATTAGTCAATTTAATTTTATTAAACTGATTAAAAGATTAAAGCTTAGGTTGCTAATCTCATTAGAACTGTGATCTTAGGTCTATCTCCACCAAGTTTTAAAACTCTTTTAAAACCATTATTCAAGCCTAAGTTCGCATGCATGTCTTCCTTATTGATGTATAGAATAGCATTTACATTCATTGTAGGTAAAGCATGTTTTTATTCTATTTAAGTGTTAAATACATCATAGTCCTATTATGAGTGGACACCTCTTGAGCCATGAGATGTGTGGCACCACATCGTTCAAGCCCCCGAATCAGGCATTAAGGGAGCAATCTATCTACTTACCTTTGCTTCGAGGAAGGAGTGAATTCCATCTTGTGTATTTGAGTTCCTAGCTCCTCAATCAGACGAATCCTCAAAGTGGTAGGTTTGAGTTCGACGATCTGGCCACTCGCACCCATGGAAATCAAAGAACCGTCTAAAGGTAGGAGTTCCCAACTCACTCAGGATTAAGGTTATGTTACCTATGGTTATCCTAATGAAGTGAAGTCTCTGTCATGAACGACGTTATATAACGAGACTAAACACTTCATGGTCCGGTCTTATACAAACTCCTTTGTACAAGACACCCCTGCTCGCATTGTTGGAGTGTATCAGCAAGCAGTGGAAGGAACAAGGATCAATAGACACTCTAAATTTAATTAATTTGGCAAAAGCTAAAGCATGCTCATCTAAAACAAAAAGGGTTTCAAGTCATACCTTTATAGAACTATGGAAATCTTTGATTCCCAGCTGCAAATTTTCCCAAATCTTGTTATAGACCACCACAAGATCTTTCTCCACTATTCTCTTGGAGCTCTAGATTGAGTTGTGAGACTCAAAATAAGTTTGAATGAAGGGAACTTGGAAGAAGCTTACAACAGCAACCCACTTGAAGAACACCTTCTTCAACACGAATTTTTGTTGCAAAATTCTATCGATTGCATTGCCTCAATTCCACTCCAATATTCTCAACATATTGTAGATTAATCATGCAAAGAAGATGGCTGCTGAGATGTAGCTCATGCTTGGAGTTATTGATGCCAAAGTTTTGGGTTTTGTGTGAGCTACTTTGAAGGTAAAATGGAAAATCTCATAAATCCATTTTGTGTGATTTAATCTTTTTCAATTTTATAAAATTGATTTCAAAAATAAATTTGATTTATATAAATTGAAATATTATCTAATAAATTAATTTTCTTAATAAAATTAATTATAAACAATTTTAAATAATTTCTAATTATTTTAATACAAAAATATTAATTAATTTTACACAAATCACCTTCATATATTTAAATCATATTTAAATATTAATTCTCCAATTCCGTTTAATTCTTAAAATTAAACGTGTAATTATATCTCATATAATTACTAATTCCTTTAATTCTAATTTGAACGTTTCAAATTAACTTATTACACTACTCTAAAACTAATCCATTTACGAGCTAGTAGGGGGATCTCACGGACCTACAGATCATGGGCTCCAACAATCCGAGATTAATTGACTAAACTCATTATGCCGAATTAACCTCCATTCATTAACTAATGAGTCACTCCACTAAAGCCCATAGTTGAACTCCCCTCACTGTAGATATATTATGTCCACTCGATATAACCATGATTAGTAAATTAACCCTTCACAGGTTGTTCGTAATAACGATTGGGTCAAATGTCTGTTTTACCCCCGAGATTACCTTTTGTTCCTTAAGTCCCACTGATTCTCTAATGAACAATTGATTTGTGATCCAATCAACAAACTGAGTCTTTCTCGGGCCAATGAGAGGGTGAGACCCCTTGTTCAAGATCCAGAATCAGCACTTAAGGGAACAACCTCTTTACTATCCCTAAAAGCGGGCAGGAGTGAATTCCTTCTTGCATCCTATGTCTCAGCTATCTATTATGTCTTATCCCTGAAATGGGAGTTTACTGAGCCGACGCTGTTGAGCCAACCGTCACCTCTGCAAATCCAAGGATAATCCCAAATAAACAAGAGTTCATAGTTAGCTCAGGATTAAGGTCAAGTTACCTAGGTCATCACTTTGAAATAGTCAGTCTTAAACAATAAACAACGTTATAAAGTAATAGTGACTGATTTCATGGTCTGATCTTGTACAAAACCCATTTGCATAGGACGCCCCCATTCCTCATGTCATAACTGAAAGAACTCTTATTCAAGAGTACCTATGAGCGGAAGCGGATTTTTCCAATTCATTGTGATAGAATTTCCACATATACATGCAAACATATAGATATACATTCACATCGCTAAACTACTGGCATGCTTAGAGAATCAATAAATAAGAGACCCAATTGAGGACTTTTTCTTCACAGCAAATCTCGCTTTCACTGGAACGGCAAGCTATCATTCAGTAACTCTCTACCTCAAACAATCTCCACACGAACATAAGGGAACGGGGAGGACACCACTACTCAGAGCCCTCAGTATTCTCAGAGTGAGAATCCAAAGGGTTGGCTTTGTTCAGATCTGGTAGAGAGAAGGATGAAGGAAGATCGTATACAACGATCAAGCAAGTGGGAGAAAGGCTCGTTTATCGTATAGACAAAATGCTTGATCGTTTAGGTGAAGTATACGATCGTGTAGGAAAAGCTAAGTGATCGTCTATACGATCGTTTAGTAAAGCTCGGGTGTTAAACGATCGCTTAATAAAAGGTAAACGATCGTTTAGTAAATAGTGCGTGCGGGTGTAAACGTTAAGCGATCGTTCAACACTATCGTATAGGCTTTGATTTTACAAAGCGATCACGCACTTCAACACTATGTCGCGCATCCAATGCTTAACACACCGTGAGCTATTTAAGCGTCTCAAATAAATTCTTCATCTTACTCAACCATTATGAAAACAGAAGAAACGCCGGCCAATTATCCCATAACTGTTCAATTAATAAATAATAAATATAATCTCATCATATTCATAACCTATGTTGAATATCATATATTAACCATAGCATTTTTCTTCCACTAGATATATATCATATTTATATCCAATTTCCTCCAAATTAATGTATCTCATACATAAAATTAATTATATCATATTTATATCCAATTTCCTCCAAATTAAATTATCTCATACATAAAATTAATTATATCATATATAATTAACGAGTTCAATTATTTCATATATAATCGAACTCTCTCTTGTCAATTTGAACATTTCAAACTGACCCAAAAACTGATTCTCAACTTTTATCCAAGCTACCAAGGGGACCTTATGGACCTATGGCTCAAAGCTCCAACGGTATGTGAATAACTGACTAAACTCTTTAGCCACGATATCCACCATTCGTTAACTATCAGACATTCCACTAAAGACTGACAGCTGAACTCTTCTTACCATAGATATATTACTATGTCCATTGGATGTAACAAATCATTAGTATGATGACCCTTCATAGATGCTCGTAAGTACAGTTGGGCCAATTTACCGTTTTGCCCCTATAGTTACATCTTACTCCTTAAGTACCACTGATCCCTCTAATGAACAATACAATATAGTCCTACTATGTGTGAGCACCTCTCGGGCCATAAGAAGGTGTATGGCGCCACATCGTTCAAGCCTCAGGATTAACCTTTAAGGGAGTAATTTATCTACTTACCCATGCTTTGGGGAATAAGTGAACTCTATCTTGTGAAGCTGAGTTCCCAGCTCCCAAATCAGATGAATCCTCAAAGTGGTAGGTTTGAATCGGCGCTCTGGCCACTCGCACTCATGTAAATCAAAGAACCGCCTTCAATGTGGTAGGAGTTCCCAACTCACTCAGGATTGAGGTCATGTTACCTATGGTCATCCTAATGAAGTGAAGTCTCTGTCATGAACAGAGTTATATGACGAGACATTAACACTTCGTGGTCAGGTCTTATACAAACTCTTTGTACAGGATGCCTCCGCTCACATGTCCCCTACACGAATGATCAGGATCAGACTATCTGTGACAAGTCAAAACACTTGTAACTATTCCACAAAGCGGGTCGCGTCAGTAGTGTTATCAGGATAAGGTTTGCCTCCTATATCCATATACTACAAACCATTTTGGTTATCACTTAAGACATGATCCACTTGTATGTCACTACATACATGCTTAAGTTATATAAAGACAACCAGGGATATTAAGTTTATTGGTTTGTGGTAAAGCAAATAAAACATCTAAATGTGCAAAGTTAAGAACTGAAGTAAATATCATATATTATACATCACAAGCATTCGTACAAAATGTATTTCCAAACTACAGGACACGAGACTTTAGGGCATCATCCCTAACAATCTCCCACTTGTCCTAAAGCGAAATGGGGTGTATAAAAATAAGTACAAAACAATAAACTAGGGCATAAAAACCCAGTACAAAAAAATCTCTTACTTGCCCTAGTCTAGCCACGGGCGGTCCCGTAGACCCATGCTCTGAAGGTGATCCTCAAACACTATAGCCGTGAGACTGTCTCTTATACACATCTAGATGTGTATAAGAGACAGCTTCAGATGACCCTCAAACACTATAGCCGCGAGAGCCTTCGTAAATGGATCAACAACGTTTTGCTCCGAGGCCATCTTCATGACGATCACGTCTCCTCGATGCACTATCTCGCAGATCAGATGATACTTTCGCTCTATGTGTTTACCGCGCCTATGACTTCTGGGCTTCTTGGAGTTCGCCATAGCACCACTATTGTCACAATAGAGGGTGATGGTCCTAGAAATGTATGGAACAACTTCCAGCTCTGTCAAGAACTTCCTGAGCCAGACGACCTCCTTGGCAGCTTCACAAGCCGCTACGTACTCGGACTCCATCGTGGATTTGGTGATACACCCTTGCTTAGTATTCTGTCACACTACAGCTCCTCCATTAAGAGTAAAAACTGACCCTGAAGTGGACTTTCGAGAGTCCTTATCAGTCTAAAAGTTAGAATCCGTGTATTCAGTAGGGATAAAATCCCTAGACTCATACACGAGCATGTAGTCCCTCGTTCTCCGAAGATACTTGATGATGTTCTTAACTGCGGTGCAATGATCCTAGCTTAGGTTAGACTGATACCTACTGACTATTCCTACATCATAGCAGATGTCTAGCCTAGTGTAGAGCATCACATACATCAAACTGCCAATGGCAGATGCATATGGGACTTGTCTCATCTCCTCAACCTCTTGGAGTCCTGCATCGAGCACTTGACCAAGATCTTGTCAATATATGATGCTTGAGACAGCACTAGCACTTTGTTCTTACGATCCTGAAAGATCTATATACCCAGAACAAACTGAGTCTCTCTTAAATCTTTCATATGGAATTCGGTCGCTAGCCAGTTCTTAACAGCAGTCAGTAGACCTACATCATTCCCAATAAGTAGCATATCGTCTACATACAACACTAAGAAAGCTACTGAACTGTTGACTATCTTTTTGTAAACACAAGGGTCTCAACGTTTTGGTCAAAGCCATACGATTTGATCAGAATATCAAACTGAATATTCCAAGATCGAGACACATGTTTCAGCCATACATGGACCGATTCAATTTGCAAACTTTTTGCTTTTGACCTTGTGCAATGAATCCTTCGAGTTGCACCATATAAATGGCCTCCTCAAGATTACCATTCAGAAAAGCCTCTTAACGTCCATTTTTCAGATCTCATAGTTATAATAACTGACAATGGACAAGAGGATGCATATCGACTTTAACATGGCAACAGGTGAGAAAGTCTCCTTATAGTTGACTCCCTCCACCTAGGTATAACCATTTGCCACAAGTCAAGCCTTGACAGTTTGTACCTTCCCATCAGCATCCCGTTTGTGCTTATAGATCCATTTATAACCTATAGGTCTTACCTCATCAGGCTGATCTACAAGATCCCATACTGAATTGAAGTACATCGACTCATCTCGAGATTCATGGCTTTGACGCATTCATCCTGGTCAACATCCTCCATTACCTTTTTATAACCTATAGGTCAACAATAACATGTACGAATTAGGATCACTTCGTTTGTAGCACTTTACAACTCTTTGTAACAACCATAGAGTAGGCCACATCCAATAGTATTACCAGAATAAGTCACCCAACCTTATTCATATACTATAGATCATTTTGACTATTTGCTCGAACCTGATCAACTTTTATGTCTCCGTATAAAGTTCAAGTACTCATGTAATAGTCATGGGTCTTTTAGGTTTATTGGATTTTTAATAAGCAAAACTTATATTCAATAAAAACTTATTGAATTTTTAGAATAAGTTTTATTATTTACAAACCACGAGTTTTAGGACATAAAACTCAACAAGCATGCCTCTACATGAATGATCAGGATCAGACCATCTGTAACACGTCACAACACTTGTAACTATCTACAAAGCGGGCCGCATCCGTAGTGTTACTAGGATAAGGTTTCCCTCCAATATCCATATACTACAGACCATTTTGGTTATCACTTAAGGCTTGATCCACTTGTATGTCTCCACATACATGTTTAAGTTACAACGACAACTAGGGATCATAGTTTATTGGTTTATGGTAAAACAATTAAAACATCTCATGTTTCATAGACAACAGTGAAGAAACTATCTCATATTATTATCACAAGCATTTGTTCAATACAGGTGTTTACAAATTACAGGACCTAACGAGAGTTTAGGGCATCAATCCTAGCAGTCTTCAAATAATATTGTTGGGGGGTTTTTATTAGAAGACAAGACACATGTTTCACGAATGTGCTGAGTCATTGATCTTAGCCATACACATTCTCGACTAGCCTTGTGAATTGCAAGAATTTCAGCATGATTTGAGGAAGTGGCCATTATGGTCTATTTTACCGATCACCATGATATAGCAGTTCCTCCACATGTGAACGATAGCCTGTTTGAGATCCAGCTTTGTGCGGATCAGATAAATGTCTAAAATTTGCATAATCAACAAGATCAAAATTGATTTATTTGAATAAAACAAACCCATATTGATTGTTCCTCGGAGATAACGGTGTATATGCTTAATTCCGTTCCGATGTCTTTTTGTAGAAGAAGAACTATATCTAGTTAATAAATTTACTGAAAATGCAATATTTGGTCTTGTATTATTAACAAATACATAAGTGCACCAATTGCACTAAGATATGGTACTTCAGGTCCAAGAAGTTCTTCATTATCTTCTTGAGGTCAAAATATATCTTTCTTTATATCCAATGAATGGACTTCCATTGGAATATTTAATGGATGTGCTTTCTCCATATAAAATCTTTTTAAATTTTTTCCTGTATAAGTTGACTAATGAATAAAAATTCCATCTGCTAAATGCTCAATTTGTAAACCAAGGAAAAAATTTGTTTTTCCAAGATCTTTCATCTCAAGTTCTTACTTAAGATATTCTATTGCCTTTGAAAGCTCTTCAGAAGTTCCAATTATATTCAAGTCAACAACATATATAGTTATAATAGCAAATCTTGATTTTGATTTCTTTATAAGAACATATGGACATATTGAATTATTTTGATATCATTCTTTCAATAAATATGCACTTAGGCGATTGTACCACAACTGTTTTATTCTTTCAATCCATATAGCAATCTTTATAATTTTATTGAATACCATTCCCGGGAATTTGATGTGTATATTTCAGATATCTTACATCCTTCTGGGAATCTCATATAAATATCATTATCAAGAGATCCATATAAATATGTTGTGACTACATCCATAAAATGCATATCCAAACTTTCATACACAGTCAAGCCAATTAAATATCTTAGTGTAATTGCATCCACCATTGGAGAATGTCTCCTCATAATCAATACCAGGTCTTTGTGAAAAACCTCGTGCAACTAGTCTTCCTTTGTATCTTGTGACTTCATTATTTTGATTTATTTTTCTCACAAATACCGATTTATATCCCACAGGTTTGACACCTTCTGGTGTTCGGACTACTGGTAAAAAAACCTGCCGTTTTGAAAGCTAGTTTAATTTTGCGATTACTTATTTCCACTGAAGCCAATCTTTTCTATGTCGACATTCTTTAACAGATATTGGTTCAAGATCCTCATTTTTAGATATAATAGCAAGAGCAACATTATACACAAAAATATTGTCAATAATTACATTAGTTCGATTCCATCTTTATATTGTTATGACATATTTTATAGAAATCTCATTATTATCTTTAGATATTTCACTTTCCTCATTAGTCATGTTAAGGTTTTCTTCATGGGTATTTACATCCTCAACCAAGTCTTTTTAACTTATTTTTCATTTTTGAGGAAACCATTTACATGGTGCAACCCGAGGGTTTCATAGCCCAAGGTCAAGAGAAACAGGTTTGCAAGCTGAATCAGCCCATTTATGGGATAAAACAAGCGTCTAGATCTTGGAACATACGGTTTGATACTGCGATCAAGTCATATGGCTTTGACCAGAACGTTGATGAACCTTGTGTCTACAAGAAGATCATGAATGCTTCAGTAGTATTCTTAGTGTTGTATGTGATATACTACTCATTGGGAATAATTTAGGTCTACTGACTGTAGTTAAGAACTGGCTAGCGACCCAATTCCAAATGAAAGATTTGGGAGAGGCTCAGTTTGTTATGGGTATATAGATCTTTCGGGATCGTAAGAACAAAGTGTTAGCACTATCTTAGGCATCGTACATTGATAAGATGTTGCTCAAATACTCGATACAAGACTCCAAGAGGAGCCTACTTCCATTCAGGCATGGGTCACTTTTGTTGGGGTTAATGCCCTAAAGTCTCGTGTCCTGTAGTTTGTAAACAGTTTGTACGAACGCTTGTGTTGTTAATATATGATATTTACTTCATATCTTGTATTTTTGCTCAGTTACTTGTTTTATTTGCTTTACCACAAACCAATAAACATAAAATCTCTGGTTATCTGTATGTGATTCAAGCATATTTGTGGTGACATATAAGTTGATCATGTCTTGAGTGATAACCAAAATGGTCTATAGTATATAGATATAGGAGGGAAACCTTATCCTAGTAACGGTACGGATGTGGCCCACTTTGTGAAATGGTCATAAGTGTTGTGACTTGTCACAGATGGTCTAAACCTGATCATTCATGTTGGGGACATGCGAGCAGGGGCGTCATTTATAAAGAGTTTGTATAAGACCTGACCACGAAGTGCTAACATCTTGTTATATAACACCGTTTATGATAGAGATTTCACTTCACTAGGATGACCATAGGTAACATGACCTCAATCTTGGGTGAGTTGGGAACTCCTACCATTAAGGATGGTTCTTTGATTTGTATGGGTGCGAGTGGCCAGGTCGCCGATTCAAACCTACCATTTTGGGGATTCATCTGATTTGGGAACTGGGAACTCAGCAACACAAGATGGAATTCACTCCTTCCCCGAGGCAGGGGTAAGTAGATAGATAGCTCCCATAAGGGCTGATTTCAGGGCTTGAACGATGTGGCATTACACACCTTCTCTTGGCCTGAGAGTGTTCACACATAGTTGGACTATGTTGTATTGTTCATTAGAGAAATTAGTGGTACTTAAGGAGTGAGATGTAACTACAGGGGCAAAATGGTAATTTGGCTCAACTGTACTTACGAGCATCTGTAAAGGTTCATCGTACTCATGATTGGTTATATCCGATGGACATAGAAATATATCTGTGGTAAGAAGAGTTCAGCTGTTGGTCTTTAGTGGAATGCCTGACAGTTAACGGATGGTGGTTCTTGTGGCTAAAGAGTTTAGTCAGCTATTCAACAGACCATTTTGAGCTTCGAGCCATCAGGTCCATTAGGTCCCCTTGGGTAAGCTTGGAAAAAGTTAGAGAATTCAGTTTTTGGGTTAGTTTGAAATGTTTCAAATTGTCAAGATGAATTCGCTAATTATTTGACATAATTGAACTGTTAATATATAGGATATAACATTATTTTGGAGGAAATTAGATATAAATATGATTTATATCAAGTAGGAGAAAATTCTATAGTAGATATGTGATATCAAACAATAGGATAAAAATATAATATAATTATATTTATTAATGTTTTAGTTGGTTAATTATATGATAATTAACCTAAAAATCACGTTTGGACGTGGGTTAGTGGGAATGAATTGGGTATTGTAACCGATGAAATAAAAATGAAATGGTTTCATTTTTTGAAGCATTCATCAATCGTGTAAAAGAATTTGCAAGAGCGCGTTTATGAAATCGAAAATGATGGCTTAAGAAAATTGAGAGCCTATACGATAGTCGTCTCGCGCCTAAACGATCATCCATCTCGTGCCTAAACGATCGCACACTATTTCCTACATGATCGCATAGCTTCTTTAAACGATCGTATAGTGTGCAGAGTTTGTTAAACGACCATGTACCATTTCCTAAACGATCGTTCAGTAAAACCTACACGATCGTGTAGCTTCTCTTAAACGATAAGTATTGTGCTATGCGATAGTGCCTTTTTCCCTCAACTTGCTTATCGCCTACACGATTCGTGTTTCCTCCATCCTCTACCAAATTCACTAAAGACCATGCTTTGGGTTCTCACTCCAAGAATACCCAGGGCTCTTTTCTGGTGGTGTCGTCCCTGCGACGTTTGTGTTCATGCAGTTGTTTGTGCTGCTGTAGTTGATGTTGCTGCTGAGCGTTGGTTGATCGGGTGGAGGGTTCTGCTGCGTTGAGTTCCGAAGATTGAAGATTGTCTTTAACTGGTATGGCATTCTCTCCCTTGGTATATCTTGTTTATAGTATGCCTATAATTAAGATTTTTTTTGCATAACCGTGCGTTTGAATGTATAATATGTATTTCGGTCATTGTGAGATTGGAGCGATCCGAACGTGCTCATGGAACTCTTCGGTAAGAGATCCTTCAACTTTGTCTATGGACATGTGTCCTAAGACACCTCAAGAGGTTGAGGACATGAGACGGGTCCCATATGCGTCTGCCGTTGGTAGTTTGATGTACGCGATGCTCTGTACTCGACTAGACATCTGCTATATTGTGGGCATAGTCAGTAGGTATCAGTCTAACCCAGGCCAGGGTCACTAGACTACAGTGAAGAACATCCTCAAGTATCTTCAGAGAACGAGGGACTACATGCTCGTGTATGGACCAAAGAATTTGATCCTTACTGGATACACGAATTCTGACTTTCAGACTGATAAGGACTCTTGCAAGTCCACTTCAGGGTCATTCTTTACTCTTAACGGAGGAGCTGTAGTGTGGCGAAGCACTAGAGGTGCATCGCTGACCACTATGGAGGCGGAGTATCTAGCGGCTTACGAAGCTGCTAAGGAGGCCGTTTGGCTCAAGAAGTTCTTGACAGAACTGGAAGTTGTTCCAGATATGTCTAGGCCCATTACCCTCTATTGTGACAATAGTGGGGCCGTGGCGAACTCCAAGGAGCCTAGGAGTCACAAATGCGGTAAACACATAGAGCGAAAGTGTCATCTAATCCGCGAGATAGTGCATCGAGGGGACGTGATCGTTAAGAAGTTCGCTTCAGAGCACAATGTTGCTGACCCGTTTACGAAGGCACTCATGACTACGGTGTTTTAGGGTCACCTTCAGAGCATAGGTCTACAAGATCGCCTACAGCTGGACTAGGGCAAGTGGGAGATTTCTTTTACTGGGCTTTTATGCCCTAGTTTATTGTTTTGTACTAGTTTTATATACACCCCATTTCGCTTTAGGACAAGTGGGAGATTGTTGGGGTTGATGCCTTAAAGTCTCGTGTTCTGTAGTTTGTAAACAGTTTGTACGAATGCTTGTGATGTATAATATATGATATTTTACTTCACTTCTTGATTTTGCTCAATTGTTTGTTTTATTTGCTTTACCACAAACCAATAAACCTAAAATTTTTGGTTATCTGGATGTAACTTAAGCATGTATGTGGTGACATACAAGTAATGTTACGGATGCAGCCCACTTTGTGGAATGGTCACAAGTGTGTTGACTTGTCACAGATGGTCTGATCTTGATCATTTGTGTAGGGGACATGCAAGCGGGGCCGTCCCATACAAAGAGTTTGTATAAGACCTGACCACGAAATGTTAATATCTTGTTATATAACACCATTCATGACAAAGAATTCACTTCACTAGGATGACCATAGGTAACATGACCTCAATCCTGAGTGAGTTGGAAACTCCTTCCATTGAGGGCAGTCCTTTGATTTGCATGGGTGCGAGTGGCCAGGTCGCCGATTCAAACCTACCACTTTGGGGATTCGTCTGATTTGGGAGCTAGGAACTCAGCTACACAATATGGAATTTACTCATTAGCTCCCTTAAGGGCTGATTCTAGGTCTTGAACGATGTGGCACCACACACCTTCTCTTGGCCCCAGAAGTGTTCACACATAGTTGGACTATGTTGTATTGTTCATTAGAAGAATCAGTGGTACTTAAGGAGTGAGATGTAACTATAGGGGCAAAACGGTAAATTGGCCCAACTGTACTTATGAGCATTTATGAAGGGTCATCGTACTCATGATTGGTTATATTTGATGGACACAGAAATATATCTGGGGTAAGAAGAGTTCAGCTATTGGTCTTTAGTGGAATGCCTGATAGTTAACGGATGGTGAATCTTGTGGCTAAAGAGTTTAATAAGCTATTCACGTACCGTTGGAGCTTTGAGCCACAAGTCCATAAGGTCCTTTTGGTAGCTTGGATAAAGTTGAGAATCCGTTTTTGGGTCATTTTGAAATGTTCAAATTGACAAGAGTGAGTTCGATTATATATGATATAATTGAACTGGTTAATTATATATGATATAATTGACTAAATGTATGAGATACATTACTTTGGAGGAAATTAGATATAAATATGATTTATATCAAGTAGAGGAGAAATTACTATAGTAGATATGTGATATCAAACTATAGGTTAAGAATATAATATGATTATATTCATTATTTAATTGAATAGGCGGTTATGAGATAATTGGCTGAGAATTTCTTCTAAATCATGCAAAAGTGGGAAAATTGAATTCAGTTATTGTAATTGAAGAATAAAATGAAAATTGGTTTCGTTTTATGAAAGATGAAGAAATTTTCTCACAGTGTGATAACATCACGATCGCTTAACGTTGAGAGCTTATACGATAGCGCCCATCGCCTAAACGATCGTACACCCATGCACTAAACGATCGCACGCGATTTCTACGATCGCTCACCTTTTCTAAATGATCGCTTAGCGCGCCGAGCTGACCTAAACAATTGCTTAACTTTTGCTAAACGATCTTTTAGTAAACCTACACGATCATGTACCTTTTTCTAAACGACAAGCACTTGACGATATGATAGTCATTTACTATCTCCCACTTGCTTATTCGTTCTACACGATTGTCCTTTCCTTCTTCCTCTACCAATTCCAAAGTCCACGCTTTAGATTCTCACTCTGAGAATACCAAGGGCTTCGAGTGGTAGTGTCGTCCCCGATTGCTGTTTGTTCATACGCTGCCTTTCGTGTAAACGATCAATGTGCTGTTAGGCAACAAATTGCTAGGCGATAAGAACCGTAGAGGAGTCGCTTCCGCTGGATTGAGGGCGAGTAAAGATTGTCTTCAACTGGTACGTTTACTCAATCTATTGTATTTTAATTGTGAAAGCATGCCTATAATTAGTGTTACAATGCATATCTGTTTGTTAGATTGTGTGTGTGGTAGTTCGGCCACAACGAAATTAGAAAGATCCGAACCCGCTCATGGATACTCTTGTTCAATGCGTACAAGTGATGTTGCATACAAAATAGTATGTCCACATTGGGATGAGAAAAGCTTAGCTATTATAAGTAGTGGTCTTGCAATTAATTGCAAACGTTTTATAAATGATTCTGCTAAACCATTTTGTGTATGAACATGAGCTACAAGATGTTCAACAATTATCTCAATTGACATGCAATAATTATCAAAAGCTTGGGATGTAAATTCACCAGCATTATCAAGACAAACGGTCTTAATTGTATAATCAAGAAATTGTGCTCTTAACTTAATTATTTGAGCAAGTAATCTTGCAAATACAAGATTTCGACTTGATAATAAGCATACATGTAGCCATCTACTGGAAGCTTCTATTAATACCATAAAATATATAAATGGCCCATTTGGTGGGTTAATAGGTCCACATATATCACCATGAATTTGTTCTAAAAATTGAGGTGATTCAATGCCCACTTTAGTTGGTAATGGTCTAATTATCAATTTTTCTTGAGATCAAGCATCACATGATAATTCATTAGATTGAAAAATCTTCTGGCTCTTTAATAGGTGTCCATTTGAATTCTCAATAGTTCTCCTCATCATTATAGATCCTGGATGACCCATTCGGTCATGCCAAATTGTAAATATATCTGGATTCATGAACTTCAGGTTCATTGTTGCATATGTTTCAATTACTCGTATATGAGTATAATACAATCCAGAAGATAAAGTAGACAACTTTTTCAATATACATTTTTCATTTGAGACAGTAGAGATAATATATAGATATTTCGCATTATTCTTACTATTGGTCTCAATATGATAATCATTGCAACATATATCTTGAAAACTTAGAAGATTTCTCTTTAGTTGACTAGCGAACAATGTATTGTCAATTGTAAATTTTTTTACTCAAGACAAAATAATATTTGCTTTTCCATAACCTTCGATCAAGTTTGCAGAACTTGATATTGTTTTTACTTTTGCTTTCAGCATTGTTAATTTGAAAAAGTATTTTTTATTGGTAAGTATTGTATGTGTAGTTGCACTGTCTGCCATACATAGATCTTCTTTACTCATTTTTTAGTCACTCAACATATGAAAATGATCGATGATTTTTCATTAAAAGAAAATAATTACAATAAGAAAAACAACACTTAAAATATACAAAGTTACTAAAAAAAACATGAAGATAGATAAAAGAAAAAAATAACATTAAGTCTAGATATTCTCAAAATCAAAAGAAACACTTGATGTTCCATAAACTGCGCTAATCTTCTCTTTAGAAGATTGAAAGAAATCTGCCACATCCAAATTTGTCATATGGGATGGGTTAAATATATCATTATCCTGGTATGCAAAATTTGTTTCCACATTTTTCCCTTTTTCCTTGAGGGAGGCTTGATAGAGGTCAATTAAGTGTTTTGATGCACGACAGGTACGTGACTAATTTCCAATCATTCCACATCGGACGCATTTATTTTCAACACTTTTGACTCTTATCTTGTGGAGCTTTTCCTTTGTGATCATCATTTTATGTGATTCTTTTGAAATTTGAATGATTAAAATGACGACCACAAAAATAATAATTATTTCTTCCTCTGTCACGGTCATGACCTCGACTGCGACCACGACCTGGACCACAATTATTATTAAAATTCACAACATTCACTTCAGGGAATGATATCGTTCCGGTTGGTTGAGATTCATGAATTTTCATCAATAACTCATTATTTTGTTTGGCAACGAGAAGACATGAAATTAATTCAGAATACTGTTTAAAACCTTTCTCTTGATATTGCTGCTTCTGGAGCATATTCGAGACATGAAATATAGAATATGTCTTCTCTAACATATCAACATCAGTAATTTTTTCTTTGCATAATCACATTTCAAACTTATTTAAAATAATTTGTGGTTGTAATTATTTACTGATTTGAAATCTTGTAGCTTTAAGTGTATCCACTCATAACAAGTTTTAGGAATAATAACTGTTTTTTGATGATCATACCTCTCTTTCAAAAATTTTCACAAGATATAAGGATCTTTTATTGTAAGACTTCATTTTCAATCCCTCATGGATATGATGACGAAGGAAAATCATAGTTTTTGCTTTGTCCTGACTGGATGTCATATTTCCTTCTTTAATAGTCTCTCCAAGATTCATAACATCCAGGTAGATTTCAGCATCAAGTACCCATGACAAATAATTATTGTCGTTAATATCAAGTGCGAAAAATTCTAATTTTATGAGATTTGTCTTGGTAGCAGTATCATAAAATATTGTACTTATGTTAGAAATTTAATAGATATTGAATATGCAAAATAACATTTAACGAAGAGGGAAAAACCAAAATACCTTTAGGACCTACTTTTAGCGGGGAAAATGACACGAGCTCGTGGTATTAACGTGTTGTGAAATTGAGGAGCACAATGGGTGTTAGAGCAAATTAACATGCAGCGGAGAAAATCAGAATCAATAAGCGCTCTAATTATACTTAATCTGAGTTTAAAACATGCTTCAAAATAACTATTAAAGAAGAGGGTTTGCTGAACACAATACCTTTGAAGAATTCTCTTCAATACCAGCTGAGTTCCACGTGAAAATGCTTCAATCTACAAGTAGACTACCCCAAAGATCTTCTTTACTATTCTCTTGCAAGGATTGTGTGGTGGAAACACTAAATTGAGCTGGATATATAGAAGATATGAAGAGGGTTTTGAGGGTTATTGATTTCTGCAGAGTTCTTCAAAAAGTTCTTGTAAGTATTAATCAATTATTCAGTTTAACACTTCAATTTATAGAGCTTTCATCATGCAAATTCAAAGTTTGCATAAAGGCCAACTCCTACTTCATGGAGAAAATGGAATTGAGTGAATAAGGTGCCTTGCACCATAGTGGAGATTTCCAACTTTTAGAAATCTCCATTTTGAATTTATCAAATTTGGTTTTTGTTTTCAAAATTGTTTTTCTAAAATTAATTTATCAATAAAACTATTTATTTGAATTATTAGTTATATATAATATATTATATATATATATATAT
The DNA here is from genome assembly GCF_009727055.1 of Benincasa hispida. Classification (NCBI taxonomy): domain Eukaryota; kingdom Viridiplantae; phylum Streptophyta; class Magnoliopsida; order Cucurbitales; family Cucurbitaceae; genus Benincasa; species Benincasa hispida. The sequence continues at coordinate 47,144,753 of NC_052352.1, forward strand.
TAATTCAATTAATTAATTTTTAAATAAAAACTAAATAATTAAATCTTTTAATTAATTTGTTAATTTATATCTAATATTGAATTAATAAAAAATAATTCCATTATTATGAAATTAATATTATACAGTTAATATTTAAATCATATTTAAAACATTAATCGTTTCTCCAATTTCGTTTAATTTCGATAGCATTAAACATTTCAATTGTATCAAATACAATAAATAAAAACCCTAATTGAATTTGAACATTTCAAATTCTAAACCCTAATTCAAATCTCATCAAGATTACTCAATTTACTAATTCAAATTACGAGCTAGTAGAGGGACCTTATGGACTTACAGATATGAGCTCCAACGACTTGTAATTAATTGGTTAATCTCTTTAAACCGAATTAATCACTATTTGTTAACTATCAAGACGTTCCATTATAGCTCGATAGTTGTACTCTTCGCACTGTAGATATATTTGTTGTCCATTTTAACCATAATCAGTAAGTCAATCCTTCATAGATCGTTCGTATTTACAGTTGGATCAAAAATTATCATTTTACCCCTATAAACACATCTTGCTCTTTAAGCTCCCACTGATCCTCTAATGAACAATTGATTTATAGTTCAACTTATAAATCATAACCATCTTTACCATGAGAGGGTGGGGCTCCGTTGTTCAAGACAAGGCATCAGCGCTTAAGAGAAAAAACCCATATGCTAACCCTAAACCGGGTAAGAATGAATTCCATATTGCAAAGCTATGTCCCTAGCTATCTATCCGGTCTTATCCCCAAAATGGGAGGCTTATTGAGCAGTGCTATTGGACTACTCTCACCTATGCATATCAAAGGATAATCCCAAATAAACATGATTTCATAGTCAACCCAAGATTAAGATCGAGTTACCCTAGGTCATTTGAGTTTGAGATAGTCAGTTTTAATAGTAAACGGTTGTTATAAAGAAAAGTGACTATTTCGAGGTCTGGTCTTATGCAAACTCATTGTATATGATGCCCCCACTCATATGTCTCTACATGAATGATTTTCGGATCACATCATTTGTATCAGTATACAAAATGGGCGGCATCCAATAATGTCACCAGGATAAGGTACCCAATCTCATTCATATACTTATAGATCATTTTGGCTACATACTAAAAACTTGATCCATTTTTATCACTACACAAAGTTAAAGTATTCATATTATGGCCGTGGATTCGTTTATTGGATTTTCATAGAAGGATGCAATATCAAGAGTAATTTATTGAATAAAAAACTCAACAACATTTTTATTGATAAATAGAATATGTTAATAATATTTACGAACTGCGAGTTTAAGACATTCCTAATAATCTCCCACTTGGACTAATACTCTAGTGAGATAAACATATAAATATATAATGTTTACAATGTTGAGAAATAAAGAGAGAAATATACAATAAACTAGGGCATCCAAAATACCCTTTGACATTCTCCCACTTATCCTAGATTATGTTGCTCGTAGTCCTAGTCCAACCAGGTGGCCCTTAAACACTTTAGCCGAGAGGGCCTATGTAAACGAATCAACGAGGTTTTCTTCTGAGGCTATCTGCGTAACTATCACGTCTCCTCGGTGTACGATCTCTCTGATGAAATGGTACTTTCTTTTGATATGTTTTCCATGTTTGTGATGTCTAGGTTCATTGGAATTAGCAACTGCACCACTAATATCACAATATAGAGTAATGGACAGGTGCATATTTGGAACGATTTCCAAATCTATCAAGAACTTACGTAGCCACACTGCTTCTTTAGTTGCTTCGCATGTAGCTACATATTCTGCTTCCATCGTGGAGTCAGCTATAGAACTTTGTTTAATGCTTCTCCACACTGTAGCTCCTCCGTTAAGAGTGAAAACTGATCTTGAATTAGATTTTCTAGAATTTACGTCAATCTGAAAATTAGAATTAGTATATCCTATAAGGATCAAATCCTTAGGTCCACAAGCATATAATTCCTCGTTCTCCTGAGATACTTGAGGATGTTTTTAACAGCCGTCCAATGACTGTGACCTGGGTTAGATTGGAACCTACTGAGGATCCCAACTGCAAAGCACATGTCAGGACGTGTACACAACATAATGTACATCAGACTCCCAACTGTCGATGCATATGGAATTCTTTTCATTTCCTCAACTTCTTGAGGTGTCTTAGGACACCGTTCTTTTGACAGATGAATTCCATGTCTAAAAGGTAACATACCCTTATTGGAATTTTGCATGTTATATCTTGACAACATTTTATTAATGTACGATGCCTGAGATAGTGTTAAGGTTCTATTCTTTCGATTTCAAAAAATTAAATCCCAAGAACATATTGAGCATCTCCAAATCTTTCATTTGGAACTGTGATGCTAACTATCTCTTTACGTCAGCAAGGTAACTTGTCTCATTTCTAATGAGCAAGATATCATCAATATAAAGGACCAAGAATGCTACAGTTTTATTGACTATCTTCTTGTACACACAAGGTTCGTCAACATTCTGTTCAAAACCATAAAATTTGATCATAGTGTCAAATATTATATTACAGGATCTAGAAGCTTGCACCCATAAATAGATCTCTTAAGCTTACAAATCTTTTGTTCTTGATCCTATTTAATGAACATTTCTGGTTGAGACATAAAAATACTTTCATCAAGATGGTCATTCAAAAAGCTATCTTGACATCCATTTACCATATTTCATAGTCATAATATGTGGCAATGGATAAGAGTGTTCTTATTGATTTTATCATGGAAGCAATAGAGAAGGTTTCTTCATAGTCGACCCCCTCCCTTTGGGTAAAACTTTTTGCCACAAGTCTGGCTTTATAGGTTTGCACCTAGTTTGGTCTCTTTTTCTCTTGTAGATCCATTTACAACCTATAAGTTTAACCTCATTTGATTGATCTACAAGATCCCAGACAGAATTGATGTACATGGACTCTATTTCTACGTCCATGACTTTTATCCATCGTTCTCTTTCAATATCTTCCATTGCCTGTTTAAAGGTCATGAATCCTCTTGACCATTATCAAGTATGATGTCTTGGGTTTCTGTTAAACCCATGTAGCATTTAGGTTGATGAACAATCCTCCCACTACGTCGAGGCATTCTCAACTCTTGAGAAGAATGTGATGAGGCAACAACCCTTGTTGATGGTCTAGCTACATCAACAATTTTTTTATTATTTATCTATAGTATCTTTGGCCATTTCTTTTAATATTAGTTTACTGCGAGGTTGATGACTTCTAATATGATCTTCTTCCAAGAATGTAGCATTTGTCGAAAAAAATACTTTATTTTCTTAGGGATCATAGAACAACCCTCCTTTTGCTTCCTTTGGGTATCCAACAAAGAGGCATAACTTTGAACGTTGTTTCAATTTCTTAGGGTTTTGTACCAACATGTGTGCTGGACATCCCCAGACCTGGAAGTAAAGTAAACTACCTTTTCGTCCTTTTCATAACTCATACGGTGTTTCAGAAACACTTTTTAAGGGAACCATGTTCAGAATATATACTGCAGTCTGTATTGCATACCCCCAAAAGGATTGAGGTAACCGAGTAAAACTCATCATGGATCGAACTATGTCTAACAAGGTTCAGTTTCTCTTTTCTGCAACACAGTTCTGTTGTGGTGTTCTAGGCGTTGTGAGTTAGGATTGAATTCCATAGTTTACCAAATAGTTATGGAATTGTAAATCCATATACTCACCACCTCGATCTGATCGAAGTGTTTTAATTCTTTTCCCTAATAAGTGTTATTTTTCGGTCTTGAATTCCCTAAACTTTTCAAGAGTTTCAAACTTGTGACTTATTAAGTAAACATAGCCATATCTAGAATAGTCATCAATAAAATAATAAAATATTCATATACACCTCGTGCTCTTACATTCATCAAACCATAAAGGTCTGAATGTATAAGTTCGAGAGGTTCTTTAGCACGAAGACTTTTTCCAGAAAAAGATCTTTTAGTCATTTTTCCCTCAAGACATGACTCACAAGAAGGTAAGGAACTGTCTTCTAACTGATTTAGATGACCGTTTTTAACTAATCTCTCAATCTTGTTAAGATTTATGTGACCAAGTATGAGATGCCAAAGATAGGCGTTAGGATAAATTTTCCATTTTTTATTTCAAGTTTTTTCCGTTTTAAACATTTCTATATTTAAAATAGCTTTTGCTTTAGTTGGTTTTAACACATACAAGTTATTTTCAAGTCTAGCAGAACAAATATGAACACCTCTTGAAAAAACGAGCACTTCATTAACTTCAAAAGATACTTTATACATATTTTTAAGTAGACATGAAATGGAGATTAAGTTTCTTTTCATCTTTGATACATAATATACATTTATTAACAAGACAAAAGAATCTCCAAAAAATCCCACTACTTCTATTGAAATGACTTCCCACGTTCCCACCTTGAAAGTCATTTCATACTCTGAGAGTTGTTTCCAAGAAATAGTTTCCTGTAGAAAAGTGCAAACATGGTTAGCGGCTCCTAAATCTAATATCTAGGCTAAGTGAGAATTTTTCACTAAACATGTTTCAAATACAAGCAAATCTGATTTACCTTGATTTGCCTTTTCCATTTTCTTCTCAGTCAAATACTTCGGGCATTTCCGTTTCCAGTGCCTGTCTTCTCCACAATGGAAAATTTTTCCTTTGGGAGCTTTGTTTTTCTTTGCAGTGGGTTGTTTATTCCCTTTTTCCTTTTTCTTTATTTGTACATTTCGGTCTATAAATGAAGAAGGGACAGACTTCTTTTTGTCAGTGGGTTTCGTTCCTGACAAAGAACCTTTTAGAAATTTCTTTTGACATCAAACAACATTTGCTTCACTCTCTTTTAATTTCATCATTGACTGATAAGTCTGTAGTTCGTTTAATAAAGTAGTCAAATTGTAACTTATCTTATTCATTATGACATTAGTACGAAAAGTTAGTTAGCTCTTCGGAAGAGACTCTAATTGAAGGAACTCTTAAACAAGAGTATCCATGAGCAGATGCGAATCTTTCCAATTTTATTGTGATAGAATTACCACACATATATTCTAACAAATAAATATGCATTGTAACACTAATTATAGGCATTCTTTATCAATTAAAATACAAAAGACTGAGTGAGAACACTAATTATAGGTATGCTTTATCAATTAAAATACAAAAGACTGAGTGAACGTACCAGTTGAAAATAATCTTCACTCGAACTCAATCCAGTGGAAGCAAACTCCTCGACACTTTTTATCGCCCAGTAAACAGTCGCCTAACAGCACCACGGTCGTCTACATGAATGGCAGTGCACGAACCAACAACAATAGGGGATAACACCACCACTTGAAGCCCTCGGTATTCTCGGAGTGAGAATCCAAAGGGTGGACTTTGATGGAATTCATAGAGGGAGGAGGAAAAGACGATCGTGTAGTACGAACAAGCAAGTGGGAGATAGTAAATGACTATCGTATAGTCGGATGTTTGTCGTTTCAAGAAAGGTACACGATCGTGTAGGTTTTACTAAGCGATCGTCTAGAAAATAGTCAACGATCATTTAGGTGTGCTTGGTGCGTTAAGCGATCGTTTAGAAAAATGGACGTTATCACATAGGTTCTCAACGCTAAGCGATCGTAAAGTTCTCACACTGTGAGCGAATTTTCGAATCTTTTACAAAATGAAAACAATTTTCATTTTATTCTTTAGTTACAAGAACTGAATTCGATCTTCACACTTTCGCACAACTCCGGAGATTCTCGGCCAATTATCTCATAACCGCCTAATTAATTAAATAATGAATATAATCATATTATATTCTTAACCTATAGTTTGATATCATATATCTACTATAGTAATTTCTCCTCTACTTGATATAAATCATATTTATATCCAATTTCCTCCTAAATAATGTATCTCATATATTTAGTCAATTGTATCATATATAATTAACCAGTTCAATTATAATATATATAATCGAACTCCCTTTAGTCAATTTGAACATTTCAAACTAACCCAAACACTGATTCTCAACATTATCCAAGCTACCAAGTGGACCTTATGGACTTATGGCTCGAAGCTCCAACGGTACGTGAATAGCTGACTAAACTCATTAGCCACGAGATCCACCATCTGTTAACTGTTAGGCATTCCACTAAAGACCAACAACTGAACTCTTCTTACCACAAATATATTTCTGTGTCCAACGGATATAACCAATCATGAGTACGATGACCATTCACAGATGCTTGTAAGTACAACTGGGCCAATTTACCGTTTTGCTCTTGTAGGTACATCTCACTCCTTAAGTACCACTGATCCCTCTAATGAACAATACAACATAGTCCAACTATGTGTGAATACTCTCAGGCTAAGAGAAGGTGTGTGGTGCCATATCGTTCAAGCCTTGGAATTAGCCCTTAAGGGAGCTATCTATCTACTTGCTCTTGCTTCGGGGAAAGAGTAAATTCTATCTTGTGTAGCTGAGTTTTCAGCTCCCAAATCAGACGAATCCCTAAAGTAGTAGGTTTGAGTTGGCGACCTGGCCACTCACACCCATGCAAATCAAAGGACCGCCCTCAATGGCAAGAGTTCCCAACTTACTCAAGATTGAGGTCATGTTACCTATGGTCATCCTAGTGAGGTGAAGTATCTGTCATGAACGGTGTTATATAATGAGAAATTAACACTTCGTAGTCTGGTCTTATATAAACTCTTTGTATAGGACGCCCCCGCTCGCATGTCCCCTACACAAATGATTAGGAACAGACCATCTGTGACAAATCATAACACTTGTGACCATTTCACAAAGCGAGCCACATCTGTAGCGTTACTAGGATAAGGTTTCCCTCCTATAACCATATACTACAGACCATTTTGGTTATCACTTAAGACATGATTGTGAAACCCGGATTTCCATTTTTCCTACTTAAGCAGGTGAGTAAGGAAATTAACTAGGTGGAAGTTAAATCCTATGTTGAAGTGAAGGAAATTCTAAGTGATTAAAAGGATTTGTTAAATAAACTTTGGAAATAAGCCATAACTAGTGGAATTTTGCTAAGTATAACCATAAGTTGGAAGCCAAAAATGAATAAGTGTTGGACAATGCGTTGGTGTGGTGCCATGCGTTGGCCATGAAGTATTGAGAGGTTACTTGGGCATGGAGAGAGGCTGAAGTATGACCAAGAACAATGCATGTGACAGCCACTGTCTTAAGAGGTTAGAACAATGCATGTGGCAACTTAAGTTGCGCATCCAAGGGCGCTGGACATTGGACACGATGGTATGCATGTATGCAGCTGAAGGCATACGGCCGAAGGAAATGTGTTGGTAGTTTGCGGTGGTGTGAGGGCATGCGGTGATGTAAGGGAATGCAATGCAAGGGCATGCGGTGTTGCGGTGCGAGGCATGCGGCAATGAAGGATGCGGCGATGGATGGCATGCGGTGATGGGGGTATGAGTCAATGGTATACGGCAGCAACTATGCATTGGCATCATGCGACGGTGCTATGCATTGTGCGGCCGAAAAGGTATGCGTCGACGGTATACGACAGCACTATGCGTTGGTGTCACACGATGATGCTATGCATCGATGTGGCAACGCTATGCGTTATAATACCATGCGGCGATACTATATGTTGGTGGCATGCGGAGGCCTTGCTACGCGAGAGTATGCGGTCGAGGCATGCGGTGATGCGACCGAAGTTATGCGGCCGATGGTATGCGCATATGCGGCCGAAGGAATGCATTGGTAATATGCAATGGCATGCGGCGATGGATGCGATGGATACAATGGATGTGGCGGCCTTACTAAAGTATGAGCTAGGTGATGGAATGAGCAAAGGTGGACGCGTGGTGATTTGTCCTTACATTGCTAAGGCTTACGTAATAAGGTTCATGAGGTTAGTTGCGTTGGTCATAAGGGATGCGTTTGCAAGAACCTAAGTGATTGTGAGCTATGCTTGAGGTGTTGAGTTGAGAACCAAGTTAACCCAAAGTTGTTATGTGTTGGACATGTGCTATGCATTGGACATCTGAAGGCATGTGGGCGCATAGGACAATGCTAGTAGTATGCGTTGAAAGGGTATTGGTCATTATCCTAGTTGAACACATATGAACTTGGATGGACGCATATGAAGGATGGACGCATTCAAGGTCATCATCCGGACATGTAGCTTGTTAGGAGAAACCTTAGGCCTTAAGCAAGTGAGGTGGATGCATAAGAGGACATGAAAAATTGAGGGCTATGCGTTAGTAAAAGGGGAGCAAGACACCTTGGCTTGCGCTGATGCAAGATTGCGGTAATAGTGTAAGGAAGGGACACTTGGACATACGGCCAAGTAGGAGGTGTCGGCCTTAGAGAGATCTTGGACGCCTATAAATAGGGCCAAAGACTTCAAATGAGAACTCAAATTCTCTTCAAAAGGCATAAAGAAGAGGGTATGAGGTATAATTGGAAGGAGTCTATGCATTGATAGTAAGACCATGCGTTGGTCAAGAGGTTCCAAGAGGGGAAGATGCTGTCGGGCAGAAAGGACAGAAAGTAGCATCAATTTGGGCCAAGGCGTTCTCCCAGAATACTTATGCATTTGGAGTGATTTCAAAGCAACTTGAAAGCTAGGAGAGTCTAGTTTCAGGGTAGGGCTGCCGGAGAAGAAGCTCCAAGGAATCGGGCTGGAAAGTGAGGACAAGACAGAGGGGTCGAGCTGTTGGGTAAGCCGGGCTAGTCTTGATGTTTTGATTTTTTCGGCCAAACCATGAGGAGTTATGAGCTAAGATTTTGAGGTAGGCTTCCTGAGACATTTTAGAGCATATTTTTAGAAGAGAGTAACTCGCAATAAAGCTTAGAACTATGAGTAGTCTGAATTTTAATTTGAATATGGAATTTAGGGTTCAAAAGAGGAGCCCGGGAAGATCAAAGAACTTCTAGAGAGAAAGGTTCCTAAACGACCAAGGTGAGTGGTACTTTCCTTTAAGTCTTAAAGCATATCTTTTAGAGTTAATTGTATATGCTTATGTTATGAATGAGTATCTAGCATGAGAATGAGATTATGTGATCGAGATGGTCAAGAGGTCGATAGACCTAGTTCTTGAGCCTAAAAGTGAAACCTCACGGGATGGTCAGGGGACCGAGAGGTCTAGTTCCTGAGCCTGTGGGAGGATCCTCGTATGGGATGGTTAGAAGGCTGACGGGTTTAGCTTCTAAGCCCATGCGTAGGGAGCTATGTGCACATAGGAGAAATAGGGAACATAGGAAACGTAAAAGAGTAAGGGTTGACTAAATACTTATTTATTTGCAACGATACTATAGTGAGTTAAAATAAATGCTATATGAGGCAGTCAAATATTCTTTCACTAAAGCAAGACATTCTTGACTAAATACTATCTCCAGAATAACTCATATTCCGACAATCATTTAGCTACTGCTTTTCGGTCAAGAACTTACTAACACTTAGAATTCTGTAAGTGTGACCCACCATTTTCAGATCTTATAGAACGATATGTACATGACCCCGAATTGGAAAACAATGTGCAAGATGGAACTATATGACCCTATTCATTTCTGAAGCTTGGGTTGTTCTGAATCCAATGTTACAACCCTTCAAAGGGATCACCATTATTAGCGACTAGCTAGTGCCGCCTAAAAATGACAGTAGACGCAACATAGGAATCTCACGGTTCAAACTAATGGAGGAGATCGTAGGATACGTTGACACATTTCTTTCACCCACTTACTATGAACTACCTCCCTCATTCACCTTGTTATTAACTCATGCAAACACTTTCCGAATGGAGCAATCGAGTTAAAATCGACACGAAGCCGAGCATGGATCTCACGGTGTGAACTCTTGAGGACGTTTTGATCATATATATTGTTAATCTCCCACTGAAGTATTCTAAATGTTTTGGATATTCTTTAACTTAGGTTTGTTACAGCTAATTTTGAACAACCTACGTTTATGTGTTTATTATCCAAATATAACGTTTATATTTGAATTTAACCTACGATGTCTAGGTTAAAACTAATTTTAAACCTCACACCATTCACGCATGCTCATAAAACTGGTTATCAATTCTCGTTATTTTAGTCATAATCCCCAGGTAGGAGGTGTTACGTAAACCGTCAACTTAAGTACCCCCAGCCTTAGACAGGATTGTGAATTGATTGAGTTTGTAACCAAATTTTATAAGATAACGACCTATTTTAATTATTAAAACAAGTTATTAACCTAAGTGAGCATGCTTTATATCTTTGTTATGAATTTTAATGTCTAATTCAATTTTATAACAACTTACAAAAAAAAAGATATGCTAAACATCCATAACATATATCAAAGGCATTCAACTTTTAACATAATCTTTGTATTAAAAATAATTGAAACCCTATACATGCATACTATGAATTATAACAATTTTATAACATACTTCAATGCATGTAACATGCTTCCTATGGTGGGATTTTAATTCTACATGACATACTTTATGCATATACAAAAAATTATTTAATTATAACATACATCAAATGCATAAATAATCAAACAAAAAAACTTATATGGTTTTGGTTTAGGCATTACCAAGTAAATAAAAGGCTAGCTATTACATAAATCAGTAAAATCGGCTTAAAAAAACTTCTAGACCATCGAGTATAAACAAGCAACCAACATCGACTATGCTAGTGTGCATTGAGTATGATATCGAGCATCAAATATTTCACAAAAATACCATCGAGTAGACGTCGTCAATCATCCAGTATCGAGTATTTCATGAAATATCATAGAGTAAATGCATTGATTACCATCGAGTATGGCATGAAATATCATCAAGTAAACGCATCGAGTACCATTGAGTATGGCATCGTGCATCGAGTATTTCATGAAATATCATCAAGTATGCTGTCGAGTGTTCTATCGAGCATCGAGTATCTGGTAAAAATTTGAATTTTCAATTTCTACCGCTTCAACCTTCTTTACTTCTTTCTTCAATTACATCCTAATTACAACTTTAATGACTCCAAATGAATTACAAACTCTTAAATACACATTAAGGCCCATCAAACAAGAGCCAATTACAAGAGTTATAACATAATTAAAAAGATTCAAATGCCAAAACACTAAAAAACCATATCAGTTCACCATTTTCATATAGTTCATGAAGAACACCCACCAAACTCAAATTAACAACAATGGAGTGCTTAAATCATGCTTTGATACCAATTGTTAGAGTAAATTAACATGCAACGGAGAAAATCAGAATTAATAAGCAAATCATAATCAATAAGCACTCTAATTATACTTAATTTGAGTTTAAAACATGCTTCAAAATAACTATTACAGAAGAGGGTTTGTTGAACACAATACCTTTGAAAAATCTTCTTCAATACTAACTGAGTTCCACGTGAAAATGCTTCAATCTACAAGTAGACTACCATAAAGATCTTCTCTACTATTCTCTTGCAAGGATTGTGTGGTGGAAATACTAAATTGAGCTGGATATATAGAAGATATGAAGAGGGTTTGGAGGGTTATGATTTCTACAAAGTTCTTCAAGAAGTTCTTGTAAGCATGAATCAATTATTTAACTTAACACTTCTATTTATAGAGCTTTCATCATGCAAATTCAAAACTTGCATGAAGGTTAGCTCCTACTTCATAGAGAAAATGGAACTGAATGAATAAGGTGCCTTGGAAATCTCCACTTTGAATTTATCAAATTTGGTTTTTGTTTTCAAAATTGTTTTCTAAAACTAATTTTCAAATAAAACTATTTTATTTATATTATTAGTTATATATATAAAAATTAATTCAATTAACTAATTAATTAAAACTTTTAATTGATTTTGTTAATTTAATATCTAAGCATCGACGTTTAAGAGAACAACCCATCTGCTAATCCTAAATCGGAGGTAGGGTCAAATTGGGGATTTTTCGCCCTGGTCGGGATGACGACCCGCGGGAATTTTTGCCAACCCTAAATATTCATAATAAAAGGAACATTTTTGAAATATATTTTGGGTTAATTTCATTTTAGTTTATATATTCTTGAATGTCTAATATTAGTTTTTACATTTTCAATTATCTAATTTTAATTCAAATACTTCCAATAAATTTTAAACCTTTCCAACTTTTATATAACAATAATGGAAAAAAGAATATTATGAATGCGTTTGCACAACACAACAATAACTTATTTATTACAATTCCAAATTACAATGAGTAAAATAAAAGTTGAAATGTAACTAAACCATAAATTGAAATTGCTTGTCTCTCACCGACACGGACACGGAATTGGAAAAGGAAAAAAAAAAAAATACAAAAATATAAAATTGATGTCGGGCTTGCGAGAAGGAGAGCTGGTGATTGCCTCGTGGCTTCCACTCAAATATTCGTACGGTGACTTCATTACACACAGAGACAGAGGCGGAGGGGCCACGAACAAGAAGAAGAACTTCTGATATTTTCTTCTTATTAATTTTAGAAAATTGTTTTCCTGAAGCTTTTTGTTTCATGTTTATGCTTCAATTGCAATTGGAATTACATTAATTTTTTGTTTTCTTCATTCCTGCTCGCTTTTGCTTTCAAGAATATTCTGTTGAAGAGAAATTCTCACGCTTTCTTTACTTTTTTGATCTGGGATCGGAGTTCGTAGCTTAAATTTTGATCCCATTGTTTCAAAATTTGTGATTGCGTCTGCAATGGACGAGTTTGGGGTATTAACCGAAAGATATGGATTGAAACCGCAAGGAAAATCGGCTCCAATGGCTGCATCTAAGCCAACTGCCTCTTCAAACACCTTCCAGTCTCGGAATTCCGGGTTTAATTCTGGTTTCAATGGCAAGTCCTCCTTCGATTCTGGTTTTGGTGACCTATCTTTTCAAAAGAACACTAAACCCGACTCTTACGATGATTTTTTCGGGAGTCTCAATCAGTCAACGAAACATTCGGGGAATCCTGGAAGTTCTCCGTCTTCTTTTGACTACGATTCGATATTTTTTGGGTCGAAGAATTCAGATCCAAGCTATGATGATGTTTTTGATGGGATTCCTGGATTCAAGAGCTCGGTTACAGCGAAGAAGGAGGATCCGGTCCGATCATTCCCCTCGTCTTTGAATCAAACCTCTCAAATTGATGATTTGTTTGGTGATTTTAGCAGCAATGTGGCAAAAACAACTCCGAAGCCCAACGGATTAAAAAATGCAGCAAATAACGCAGCCCCTTTTGATGGATTGATTTCTGGCTTTGGTGATGGCAATTCTCGAATTAACAGGTATAATCAATGTATGATTCTTGAAAAAACTGGCCTGCATTATGTTAATGGTACCAGAAAAGTATGGTTTAATTTCTGTTTTTTGTTGGTGAATTTACTGTATCATCGTGGCAGTGTGATTGAACTTAGGAAACAATTGATATAGAATTTTGCTTCATTTGTTGTTTTTTCTAGTTTCTTAAATGAGAAGAAGCAATCTTGGCTTCACAGTTTCATTTTCTTTACTGTAAGATCAGTTTCTCATGGTATCTGAGACCTATCGTTGATAAAATGCATGTCATTTCCTTGTTTTCGTTCCCATATATGTTGAGAAACCATTAAAATTTGAAATTAATTTTCACTTTCATTGCTTACGTCAAGTGATCTGTACTAGTCTGCATCTAACGTATCTGCTTCCAAGGCAAATTTTACTAGCTTAAATTTTCTCTTGAAAAAAAAGAAGCTTAGCTTTGCTCGCCAATCAGAAGCATTGTATTGCAATATTAATGAAATAAAAACTATCTAATTGGAGTGAAACAGACGATATTTCCTCTGCAATTAAATACCATGATAGCCAAATAATTTATCTTCAATTATTTGATTGTTTACAATATTGTGCGGCAAGTGAAACTCTTCAATAGGGGAAAAAATTCTTGGTTGTTGTAGAAATCCTTTTTACGTATGCCCCATGAGCCCTTTTTTGGCCAAACTCTCGCTCTATGATGTTTCTACATGTTTCCATTGTTGACTAGATGACTTCCATGCATACTCCTTTTATTCACGAATCTCTATTTTTCTCTTAATTTTAACGTGTACAATTGATGCATTCTATTTTTACTTGTTTGTGCAGAGCAAGTATGCAGGACAGTCTGACTCCGCCATCAACGTCTCATACTAAATCAACTTTTAGTTCAGCCAAAGATCCTTTTATAGAACTAGAATCAGCTTCTTATAATTCATCTGAGGCTTTTCCAGATCCGCTTGAGGAAACTGCCAAGTTCAATAATTCTGGAGGTACAAAATTTGACAGCTCCTCCAATTCTTCCCCACCATTCAGGGTTCCTCCAGTACCAAAGCCAGGTCATAAGGCAGTTAAAGGTGCTTCAGCTTCCCTAAAATTCATAAGGATTGATCTGTCCAATCTCTTCAAAATTTGACAATATGAAAATGTTCTGTGCAGTTAAGAGCTCCTCTTCCTCTCCTATAGAGGAATTGGAGGACTTTGCAAAGGGGAAGGTGCGGAATAACAGTGAAGGGAAAGTGGATGCCTCGACACGCACAACAAATAGAACTAGTAAAGATGCACATGCTGCAGGAGTAGATCATCAACAGACTATTGACGATCTGGACTCCTTTTTCAATGTGGGTCCTCGATCAAAGAGTGCTCCAAGGTCACGAACAACAACTTTGGTGAGAAGAACCGTTTAACACCTCCAACTCTTGTACAGAAGAAAAAAGAATATGAAAGCTTTTTGTAGTTAAAGCAATATTATATTTGTTTATTTGTATCCTAAACTACTGGATGGACATATCTGTTAATGTTGTGTGGTTATTTTTCAGGATCCTCTATTTGAAGTTCCTAAATACAACAAACCACCTGAAATACCCAAACCTGCTCCTTCGGCAGTTTTGTCCCACATAAAGAAATCTTCTTCTGCTGTAAATCTTGTGGATGATTTTTTTTTCGGAGGTGATATACATACTATGAAATGCACAGCTTCAGCTATGACTATATGCAATTGATTACTATTTTCTTGATTGTTTGTTCTTTCCTTCAATCTCTTAAAATTTGATTTTTCCCCTCTTATCTAAAAAAACAATGTATGATTTTTCTCCAACCCCTCTTTGCTTTCATGGTAGATGCTCCTTCATTTGGACATTTTGAAGAAGTTGACGGAGAGAGTGAAGAAAGAAGAAGAGCTAGACTGAGGCGTCTACAGAGGACCCAAGAGCGTGCAGTTTGTGTTTCTCTCTCTCTTCTTTCTTCTTTGTTACATTTTGTACCTATTAGAAGCTAGACCTGTCTTCTTAGATGGATGTTCTTCTTCATTGAATTAAAAGCAGTCCAAACCGATTCCTAGTAGGATTTGAGGTAAAAAGATAGACTTAAAGGGAAAAGTTAGGTTTCTAGCAATTGTGGCAAAATGTTTATGAAGTTTGCAGTTCCATTTTTGTTCATCTTTAACAGGGACATTTACATTATCTTAATGTTTTATTTTCAGGCCAGAGCAGTGGCTGATTTGAATCAGCGTGACTTTCAAACACAGCACGAGCAAGAAGAGAAGCGTGTTAGTATTCAATTGCTATATTTTGTTTTGACTTGCAGTTACAATTCTCATTTGGGCTAAATCTAAAGGCTTGGTTGGTTTAATGCTAGTTTTGTGTTTGCTTTGACCAGAGGATTGCTGAATCTTTAGATATTGATATCAAGCGCTGGGCTGCTGGGAAGGAAGGCAACATGCGTGCACTTTTATCATCATTGCAATATGTATGTTTCTTTGTTTAGTTTTTCTCTCTCATTCTAATGTTCTTTACCTATTGTTTGTTATTTTCTATTTTTCTCAATGTGAACATTTCTATTAGCTTTTTTTACCATTGAATTTATTATTATTATTTTTTTGAAATGAAAAATGAAGTCAAACACACCAAAAAAGAAGCTCAACCTAAAGGCCTTATGGATAGGATCCCTAGAGTATACAAAGGTGGAATCGAATAAAAGGCCTTCAATATAAAATATAAGGAAAGAGGTAAATATTACAAAAAGATTTGTATAAGGCACTCGATTGGCGGTTGTCCACTGAATATTTTGACTGAAGTTAACAGAAGTTGTGCCCTGCTTTTACACATCAGACACATATTTGGAGACGAGACTAGATTTGAATCTCTCTTTTGAACTCCATCCATAGTATTCAAGCTCCCATGTCTCTTGACCTACTGAAAGATTTCGTTTTATTTGTTTTATTCGTTTGTTTTTGGACTATTACCTTTCCGGGAAGGTAATAAAGGACTCCCAAGGTGAAGAATTTTGTTTGCCAATTCACCTAGAAGAGCCCAAATGGGTCTGCTATCCAACAAACCAAGTCATTGGCTTGACTGGATGCTTATGTTGGAGCAGGATGGTTGGGCTAACCTCTTCTCAGCTGAAGATCCCAAGTATTGTTGGAAACCCACCAAGAATATATAGTGGAAAACTGGGAATTAGAGACCCTATTTATGTAAGGAAAGAAGCCGAATGGAGGAAGAGTAGAGGTCCTAGAAGAGTTGAAGATCATCTTATTCTTAAAGAGTTACCGATCTTCAACTGCTTGTGCATTATTTCCCCTTCATGGGAAGAAGAAACTAGTCATGTGGAACTATTATGATGTATTTCCTGTTGGGTTTTGTGATAGGGGAAGGACTCAGGATTTAGAAAAGTGTAGGCTGGTATGTAGTATAGGAAAATAGTAGTCCCTAAAATGTATGAAGTTTTCTTTTGACTTAGTACGTAGATAAGTTAATATTGGAAACTTGATTAAGTAAAGACACTTGGCAGTTGGCTGGTTTAAAGGAGACAGAAAAGCTTAAAACCATCATTATTTTTTTTTTTTTGTACTGCAGTAAATAGTAGCACTCTTAGAATGTGTTTACTTCCCTGGCCTTTTGTATGACTTGCGGTAATGCTTATAAGGACTCGATCATTTATTATTGAGTTTCACGGTGTATTTTGTCTATGGGCCATGATTTTGGATATATCTGGTTTTTGGGACTATTGACATGTTAGTTTTAAGGGTAGCCTCCTACTATCGGTGGTTCTGGATTCAAATAATTATATATTCATGTGCTTCTTTGGTTTTGCTTTCATTATCTGTGTGTATGCATACATAGACATACATAACCTCTTGTAGAAACTTAAATAGTTATATACATAAAGGCGCACGGGCCGGTGCAGTGATTGCATTTGATGATTGAAATGAAGTATATTTTCATGAAAGCCATCTTTAACCCTGAATTACGAGCATACAATCAACAAGTACAGATTTCCTGCTTTAATTGGTTACAATATAGATTCAGTTATTAGCATGCTCATTGATCTCCATTCTACCGGTGATTAGGTTCTATGGTCCGGAAGTGGTTGGGAGCCAGTTTCATTGACAGAGATGATTACTTCAACCTCAGTTAAAAAAGTTTATAGGAAGGCAGTCTTGTGCATTCATCCAGATAAGGTTCAACAGAAGGGTGCCAGTATTGAACAGAAATATACAGCAGAGAAGGTTTTTGATATCCTTAAGGTAGCTTGCCAATATTCTCATTTTCTTCCTTTTTCGTTTTCCACTATTTAGCATCTTTAGCTTTGAGCTTGCTCTCTGCTTTCCTGTTCGAGCTTGCTCTCTGCTTTCCTGTTTTTTAAACGACGAAGGTTTATGATCTTTCAAGTTTGGTTACATGTTAGAAAAACGGGTTGTTTTTTTTCATAAAAAGAATTTCATCCAGCTATAAGTTTCCAATACGGATGCTGATTATTTATAGAATTATAATTACCTAATCATTTCCTTTTTGGAATGTAAGTATTGTAATCCTAAGAGAAACAAAGGATTGATTTAAGACTATACTTCTCATCTTTCTTGTCCAAAATTAGGTGGTTCAATTTATGGCTGCTTTTAGATTCAAAGTATAATTCAGTTACTGGTTTTGCTTGTCTTGACTGTCTTATTTTACTGTGAAATCTGTCTTACATTGAAACAGGAAGCCTGGAATAAATTCAGCAAAGAGGAACTTTAGACACACCTCGGATGATTGTTTTCTTCAACTACCATGTCACTTGTAAACTATGAATATCCTAATCATGGAGAGACGACAAGACTAGCGTGGCAAAGTCTGTCTGCTGTCTGCAGGTCAGTCTTGAGGCCGTCTGGTGACCGATATCATGTTCAACATGTTCTCAGAGAAAGATCTAATAGGTCGTGAATGCTTGACATTGGGGTAATACCAGAAATTTGTATTCCATAGGCTAAAGCATAGTTTCATACCCAATTGATGTTGTGATTTATATGGTTTCACAATCAAATAGTGCTCATAATTCTTTAAATTTGTGCCAGATTCATTGCTTTTGTAGAGTTTTATTTCTTCTATTTTCTTCTTTCTTTCTCCTGGAAGGAGTTGTGGATTAAAAGTTGGAACATCTTTTTTTTTATCTTTGTTTTGTAAACCGTACTTGGTGAAGTGTACATTCAACATTTTGTATTTCGTTCAGGGTTTAAATCTTATTATGGTATATTGAAATTTATTCTATTTTGGTTCTTTAAATTTTTAAAAACATCTTTTTGGATCCTTGAACCTTTAAAAAGTACTTATTTTTGGATCTTATTAAGATTCTGTTTACTAATATAATGATGAGGTTATTTGTATTTTTGGATGACTAGTCTACCAAATAAGTTAGTTATACTAAAAAATTTAGGATATCAATTTTGAATTATGTGATAAAGCAATTTTCTATAGTGATCTCAAAAGTCAATTTGCATCTAAAATTTTGGTCGGTTCACTTGGTGGTTGATATTTTACTTCACCTTCATCTTACTCAACTAATGGTAGATGCAATTTCATCCTTAAGCAGATCTTTGACATGTTTGGATTGACTAAGGTAAAAGTTTTCTAAAAAATTCATTTTTATTTAATTTTTTTTTTATAAAATTTAGTTAAAATACATTTAAAAGCTATTTTGAATAGTTGCTAAACATTTTGATTTTTTTCAAAATGACTTATTTTCAAAATTAAATATTTGAAAAGTTAATCCAAACGTATTCCTCATCAATATAATTTTAATGGTAGGGATCAAAATAAATATTTTTTAAAAATTCAAAGACTAAGACATACATTTTTTAAAGTTTAGTGATCAAAATAGAATATGGTTGAAAATCAAACCTTTGGTCAGTGTTCTTGAATATTGTAACCTTGGAGAATTTTTCTAATTAACTTCGCACGTTGAATTTAGAGAAAAAAGTTTTGATTCACTTGTTTCTTTTTCCACTCACCTTTGGAAAATTGGAAAAACAGGAGATGATGTCTGGTTTTGTTTTTAAACAATGAGAGACCTAAAATATATTGGATCAAAGAATTGAACAACGTGATTAAGAATGTAAAAATTCAAACTTATCTGCTCATTAAGTGTCTAACGGTCTTTTTTATTTGATTATTGTTTCATTTTCTTTCCGAATTCATGACTTGGTCGAAAAAGGAATCAAACTAAACCCTCTAATAGTCCAGAACTGAATGTCAAATTCTCATCGGAGAAGAAACTCGAGATTAGGTTTCTGTTTTAGGCTTCAAGACAAATCTCTTCATTGATTCATAATAGTAATGCGTAGAATGTATAATTGAAAGCCGAAAAATGCCGTTAAAAATATTAGCAATGTGCAGAGACATGTCACTGTAAATGTCGTAGTTGCCTCATGTGTAATAGATATCAGTGACAAGTTTATCACGTGTTGCTAAAACTTAATATTCAATGACACTCATGTGTTAAGTTTGTTTTTAGCAACAATTAGTATGTCATTATTTGTTTGATATAATGATGATGCAAGCTTGTCTTTGAAAGTGTATTTTTACCAACATGTAATCTTCTTACTAAATATATATTCTTCGTTCTTAATAAACAAAAATAACACCCAATTTAATACATATATCAGATATAGAATTTTAAATATAATAATTTTTTGAACAAATTAAAAATTGACTAGTCGATTACATTTAAACGATTGACGACCAGCGAGGGAGGGAAAGACACAAGAAGAGGAGGGAGAAGCTCTTGGAAGAGAATAAGCGAAAGATGGGGGAAGGAGGGAAAACAAAAGGCTAAAAATTTTGCCTCAAGTTTATGTACTTTCACTAATGCCTTAGTGTGTTGCTAAATGTTATTAATATGTAGTGGCATTTATTAGCATGTTCTAGAATCTTTATGAAATAGTTGCAAATATAGCAATTATGTATAAAAATTAGTAGATATAGCACAATGTAAAAAAATTTATGGATATAGTAAAATTTAGATTCAACTCTCTGATTGTTATATGTTGCAATTTTGTATTTGCAACTCTTTGAAAAAGTTGCTACATACTTAATTATTAGCCATGAAAGTGCTACCAATTGTAATTACCTAATCTTTTAATGACAATAATTTAAATTGTGTTGCTAATAATAATATTTTGGACCTGTCTTTAACATGTGTTGCTATAAATTAGCTCTTACCAACAAAAATTGCTCGTGCCACTAAAAATTTGTCCCTGAAAATGAATTTTCTATGGTGATCTTGGATTACATGGAAGAATGTTGATCCTTCCAATTATCATTCAACTTGTATCCATAGAACGAATTAGGACCAAACTAGCCAAAATGAACATAGCTCAATTGGCATAGTGCTTGTACTATCAACTTCGAAATCAGAGGTTGAATTCCCCTGCTCTACATTGTTATAAAAAAAAGGACCAAACTGTGAGCGTTGCTTCATAGTCAATGCTTCCAATAACCTACAAAATACTCTTCAGAAAAATTAAACAAACTTAGTTGAAACTCACATATCAGAAAACAAAATCTTTTGTTAAAAATAGTCTTGAATGTTTTGTTTTGAAATTAAGAAGGAATTTCACTACAAATTTTAAAACTCATCGTCTTGGAATTTATCTCAGTTTTACCTATAGACTAAGTATTATTCACATGTCTTTCTCTCTCATTTATGTTTTTACATTTTTCTCCTTATATTTCTATTGTCTTTTGTCTCAGTCTCATGTCTCTTGTTTTTTAACTCACACGTATTAAGTTTAAGTTTTACAATTTTCTTGGAAGGAATAATATGAGAGTATCATATATTCCTTTGGAATCTAATATACTAGCAATCTCATCATAAAGTATTCTAATTTCAAATTTGAGTTTATTATATGAATGTCTCAAATTTGGTTGGGCTAACGTTGAATGACCCAAATTATGAAAACAGTGAGAATTTATATTTTGCCCATCTCACAAAGTACTAAATTCTCCTTAGAGCCTAATTGCAATTGCGGGTTTGCACCCATCACGAATTGATGAGACCTCCAAATGTAATTTTAAGAAGGCACGTTATGATTTTTATAAAAAAAAAATACAAATTTTCACCCATTATTAAAATTTTATGATCTTACGACTTATATCTAACGTGAAATCATGTTTGGAGTCACATCAATTGGTGATGGATGAGAATCATGATTGCAAACAGGCAATTTGATGTCGGTCAGTACTTTCTGATGTAAGTAAAAAGGTTAGATTTCTTTGTTTTTAGAATTCAAGTTATCCATTTAAAAATCTCTTCAGGATTGCTACCATCTTTCTCTAATCTACTACTATCACACATGTTTCTCGAGAAATAAGTGATTCAATTGTAGTAGTAAGATTACAATTGTGATTTCTTGTTATTTGTTGTCCTACTAAAACACATAACATTATCACACGTCAAAACAACATTAGCAAGATTTTCTTTACTACCTTTTATTTTATCAAAATGCTCATATATGGTAGGTAAACTAACATGGTCCACTAGTATGTTGGCATTGAAACTAGACTTAGATTTAGAGTACATCTTGAAGATCTCTTTTGGAGTTAGTTTTCTATTTTGATGGCTAAGTGCACCCGTTCTTTCAAATCTTCACAAGGTTGAATTTCTTCTAGGTCGAAAAGCATCTCGACTATCATTTTCTCATTAAGTCCATCGATTCTAACTTTTTCGATTGATTGTAGCTTTCTTATGTTTATGTAGCACTCCCTCACAAATGAATCTTATGATCACTCCCTCACAAGTTTCATTCAAAAGATAATGATCACTTGCGTTTATGCTCAAATGTAGCACTTCCTCACAAATGTAAACTCTCTAAAGCAATAAGAAATAAGTATAGCGAACAATTTTCAATATCAAGTACTTAACCAAGGAGCAAACCTTGAACCTAAAAGCTAGATTGACATGAAATATTGGATCACAAGCAAAGAAACAAGTACACAAGATTTAAAAAATATAGTATTCAAGATATTCAACAAACTAGAATGAATAAATATCTGGAATTAAGAATCAAGTATTCAAAATTCAAATAATTAGGCAAGAGATGGACAAAGACACAAGTGAAACCACTACACAAAAATTAAAACAAAACTAGGGAGGGGAATAAACAACTACTTCGACTATATATATGGGATATAAAATTCATATGATGATTCAAATATATAAAACTTCTTGATTTGTTAGGTGCAAATAAGCGGGGAGAGGAATAAACATGAATTAAGTGAAATGATTCTATTTGGATGGTTCTCTAAAAGTAAAGTCTAAAGAATTTATGTCAAAAGTAGACAATATTATACAATAATAGAGATAAGTCAATTGGTATGAGATCTACAAAAAAAACGGGAACTCCCGACGCCGTTTTAATGCATCGGGAGTTAGGTCGTCGGGAGAGATGGGGAACTCCCGACACCGGGTGTTAATCGTCGGGAGTTCCCTGGGAACTCTCGAAAGATCTCCCGACGCCCGTCGGGCAGCGTCGGGAGAGGGGTTTGGTTTAAACCAGACCCTTTCTTCTTCCCCACTCCCCCAAAATTTTTTATCTCTCCCTCTCAAAAAACCCTAACCCCCTTCCTCCACCCCCCCTTCACACCCGCCGCCCCATTTTCCTTCTTCCCTTCACGCCCCCGCCACTCCCCCCTGTTGCGCCCCTCTTCACGCCTGCACCGCCGCCTGCCTTTCCCCCTTCGCGCCGCCGTCTGCCGCCACCTTCCTTCTTCATTGCTCGCAAATTTGTTGTTTATTTTCAAGCTTTCATTTAGATTCGTGTACATCCATTTCATTTATTTCTCTTTATTTTGTATCTTAGTTTAAGCCATTGTTTTTAATTTCTAGCATGTTGGTAATTGTTGTAATGTTTAATTTTTAGTATGTTACTAATGTTGGTAATTAATGTTGCTAATGTTTAATTTCTAGCATGTTGGTAATCTAATGTGAATTATGAATTATGGATTGTAGATGTTATTGTGGTTTGAGTTTTTTTTTTTTTTTTTTTTCCTTTTAATTCTTAAGGTTATGGATTACTTAATTTACTATAATATATTACAATTTCTGCAATTTGGTGGATTATCACTCCCCAAATTATGGTTTAAACCAGACCCCTTCTTCTTCCCCACTTTTTTAAAATATTGTAGTTAACGCATTTAATATTTTAAAAAAGTTTAAAGAATCTATTAGACATAAAACTAAATTTTGTGTCTAATAGAAAATTGAACTTTAAATTTTGTGTCCAATAGGCTTGTAAATTTTAGAAGATGTTTGAATAGATGAAAGGCCTATATTAGACACAAAATTGAAAGCTTGGAGACGTACTAAATAAAACATTTGAAAGTTGTTAAGACAATTTAGCGGTCTAGGGACCTATGTGTTTATTTTGCCTTAAGAAATAAAAATTATGGAACTCAATGCTAATAATACTTTGTACTTTGTCCTCTAATCCAGGTTATTGTTTTGGATTACAAGTTGGTCAGAAAATATTTATTTTTAAGGATGAATAAAGAATGGATTAAACTAAGGAATAAGTACGGATGCTATCAGTGGAGGAAAATCGTATTGCACATTGGTACATTCTTCAACACTTGTAAAGAAATAAACAGACTATCGCAAGTATGTTTCAAACTTTTTCCTTTTCTAAATTCTAGGGTATCTCCTTTGATATAACATTTAAATGATCAATTTTGTAGGCAACATTTGAGGGATGATTCATTTTTCGTATTCATTTTTAATGTATAAGTAATTATCAGGTTCTACAACGGCGCGAGAGAGAAGATATCTCCAATGATTTCTTTTCACTTGCAATGGGACCTTCGTCTGAGGTGCGCTCTTACAATGGATACATTGTTAATGGGGTACGGTTTCACACTGTAGAGCGTGATAATCGTTGAGCTACACAAAATAGTGGAGTCCTAGTGGCCAGGGATAGCAGTGAGAACACAAGTGTGGATAACAATTTCTACGGTGTTGTAGACGAAGTATTAGATTTCCAATATGCGAACAGAAGATGCGTTTTCTTGTTAAAGTGTAAATGGTTTGACACAGATAACAACAAAAGTAATAGGACACATGTGGATTTAGGATACAAATCGATCAATACATCACACTTTTGGTATGTCGACGAGCCTTTCATCTTTGCTATCCAAGCACAACAAATCTTGTACATTTATGACATCAAACATGGTAGCAATTGGAAAGTTGTTCAAGTAGTCCAAAATAAATGAATATGGGATGTACCAGAAGTGGATGATGTTAAAAACGCATAACTAGATTTACTAGAAATTGTTGGTGGCATCCGAATAGATGAAGCCATTGAGGAGGTTACTTTGTGCAGAGTTGACGTTGATCCTACAGTTGTGGAAAGACCAATTACTATACATGGCGATCATGACTTCATAAACGATGATGATGAAGAACAATTATCTCCCAATGACAGTTCAAGTGCTGATGAATAATTTGAATTAGATTACGATGATGAGTAATGATGTATCTACTCAATTCTCTTTTTCTCTAGCTTACACGTATTTATTGTTAATTTAATATTGTTTTCTCTTTTTTGTATTTGTATAGATACGATGTCAACCCTTAATAGGCAACGAGAGGTTGATGAAGAATTCCAAGAGTTATATCTAAGCAACACGGTATCTTTTGTAGGTGATACTTCAGGTTAATATATTTTGAAATATATTCTGTTAACTGAAATACATCATAAACTGTTTTAAATTTTTTATTCTTTAGATAGTGGCTCATCATCCAATCGAAAGAAACAAGAGAATTCGCGGAACATCAAGTTGGAAAAATACATCAAAAAACATGGGAGAATTCCAATCGTGATAAATGAGGGGGAGACGAAACCGATATCTCAACATTCGGTACGATTTAGAAATACGATCGGCGTCGCCGTGAGATCTGCATTTCCAGTACATTGTCGTACTTTTGCTGAGGTTCCAAACGAGTTCATAGAATTGGCTAAAAGTCAATTATTGATAAGTAATTATAAGTTTATTCTTTTACAGTCATGAACATCATCTATGCTAATTCTTCCCTCACTCTTTTGTAGGCTCATTTCGAACTTGATCTGTCCAGTCAACGACTTAACCGTTTTATAGAACATCAAATGCAAAACTCGTTCAAAGAATTTAGAGCAGATTTGCACAGACATTATAGAAAATGTGGAGATCCTCAGCAAGCACATGCCAGTTTGCCTAGTTGGCTTAAAAATAAGCCAGAAGATTGGTACTTTTTGTGTGACCGCTTCAAGAGTGAAGCATTTTAGGTACAATATTTATGGCATGTATCATTTGCTGCATTTACTAATACATCACACTATTGACATATTTTTTTCTTCAAATGTAGGAAATGTCTATGACGAACAGGAAGAATAGAGAGAAATTACCGTTCGACCACGTAGGTGGATCGAAGTCATTCCTGCAAATTCAGGCAGAGTTGCAGGCAAAGGAGGGTCGAGAAATAGGACGTGTTGACCTATTTAGGGAAATACATTCTAAAGGTGGCAAGTTTGGGAACGAGGCAGCTGAAAGTGTACATGTAGCATTTTTTTTCTTTATTGTCGTGTTTTTTTTCACTTTTAACTTTAGTTGCTCGTTCTTACCCATTTAATTATTATGTCTAGCATCAAATGTTGGAATTACAATCTAGCACCACTGTAGAAGGTTCTCAACCACTAACAGGGGATGAAATCTGTAAGACTGTTTTAGGTAGACGACCCGGATGTTCAAAAGGTCTAAGTTGGGGCCCTAAGCCTAAGTCAAGAAGGAGTACCATCTCATCAAGCTCGTCATCTACTCAAGGAACGGAGGCGAGAATGGATGAATTGAGAGTCAATTTTCAACAGTCTCAGTCGAGGATTAAGGAACTTGAAGGCGTTTAGAAAATAATGCAAGAGGATCATGCAAGACAAATGGAAGAAATGAAAAAGATGATTGAAGACATCGTACGATCACATAGAGGAGACCCATCAAATTAGGTATGATTATTACATTATTTAGTTGTCTAATATGTTGCTATCCTGCAGTTATGGTAGTAAAGTTTAGTTATGTCTTAAGTAGCTTTATGATAATTAAAGAATTGTTGGCTATCCTGCAGTTATGGTAGCCAAACAACTGGATTTTGATGTGTTTTTTGTTGGCTCTCTCATTGCATTTATTTTTTACTTTTTATTCAACTGTATCTCGCTCTCTCCCTGAATCCCGCTCTCTCCCTGCTTCTCGCTCTCTCTCTGCCTCTCACTCTCTCCTATACTATTCTTTAAAGTTTAGACATCTGTAAGAACAGTCTTGGATTGCAAAGATGCCCTCAGCAGCTTCACACCTTGATTTGGTTGTAAATATATGTCATTTAAAGCTTCAACACTCTCATACAAATTATATAAGCATCCCACCATGCCTTGATGTTTCAAAAACTCAATCATAGTCCCTAAATCTCACTCTCTCCCTGAATCTTGCTCTCTCCCTGCCTCTCGCTCTCTCCTATACTATTCTTTAAAGTTTAGACATCTGTAAGAACAGTCTTGGATTGAAAAGATGCCCTCAGTAGCTTCACACCCTGATTGACATCCAAAGTAATGACTTTCTCCACCAAAGCACCAACTTCTTTGATATTAAACTTGTTCAGGAGAGTAATACCGAAATGTAGACATTGGTTCATAGTCAAATCATCCATCACCATGTAAGTAACCACATCCTTCACAAACCCTCCTTCTACATTTCTTTTTGCCTGCCTAGTTGCACTATTTTGTGGAAATGTGAAACTTTAAGCTTTAAAGGGTGTTCTTGCTCTGATTTGGTTGTAAATATGTGTCATTTAAAGCTTCAACACTCTTATACAAATTAGATAAGCATCCTACCATGCCTTGATTTTCAAGTTTAATCACAGTCCATGAATCTCGCTCTCTCCCTGAATCTCGCTCTCTCCTATATTATTCTTAAAGTTTAGACATCTGTAAGAACAGTCTTGGATATCAAAGATACCTCAGTGAGGCTTCACACCCTGATTGACATCCAAAGTAATGACTTTCTCCACCAAAGCACCAACTTCTTTGATATTAAACTTGTTCAGGAGAGTAATACTAGAAATGGTGGACATTGGTTTCACAGTCAAATCATCCATCACCATGTAAGTAACTACATCCTTCACAAACCCTCCTCCTACATTTCTTTTTGCCTGTGTAGTTGCACTATTTTGTGGAAATGTGAAACTTTAAGCTTTAAGAGGGTGTCTTTGCTCTGATTTGGTTGTAAATATGTGTCATTTAAAGCCGCAACACTCTCATACAAATAAGCATCCCACCATGCCTTGATTTTTCAAAAGCCTAATCACAGTCCATGACTCTCGCTCTCTCCTCTCGCTTTCTCCCTGCCTCTCACTCTCTCCCTGAATCTCGCTTTCTCCCTACCTCTCACTCTCTCCCTGCCTCTTGCTCTTTCCTATACTATTCTTTAAAATTTAGACTTTCATCTGCCCTTATTTCAGCCACATTCATTTTCTCTCTCTCTCATTGCCTCTTGTTCTCTCCTTGCCTTTTGCTCTGATTTGATTCATACCACACACATATACAACTAAAATTAAAATTACATATTGTTTTATGAGATTTTTGTAAGGATGATCAAAAGTTGATTTATAAAATTTTTGTATGGATGACCATTTTTTTTTTTTTTGCCAATGCAATTTGATTAGCTTTTTAAATTTTTCTTGGCATCACATATTGTTTTAATTGTTCTTTTTCTCACTTATTTTTACTCTTATTCTCTCCATTTGGTTTATTTGGTATCTAAAAAACTTTGTTTGTTGTCAAAGAAAGAAGAAACAACTTTGTCATTTATTGTCTTTGTTGTTGTGATTAGAAGCAAAATATGGAGAAAGTAGTGTTGTTTTATTGGGATGATCTTCTCTATTTTCCTTTTAAACGTAAATTATTAATGCAAAGAGCAATAGTTAGCTGCAATCTAAGTTACACCCAGTTTTATATATTCATTCCTCAAACCATTTTGGGGACAAATTTAAGTTTTATGTGTGTTGGTCATCATGGTTTACTCGTTTGGATGTTCATTACCACCCGTATTGGAGTTTGAACGTGAATTTGAATTGTTTATCGATATAACATTTCAATGTTTTTGTTTTATTGTAGAATGCTGTTCGGAGATGAGCTGGGACAATTGTTGAAGATGCTGTGTTCGAGAAGTATTCTAGATGTTGTTTTCATTTTACTTCTTTTATGTATTTCTGATATGAATGTTTATCGACTTCGTTTGGATATTGTAATTTTTTACTTGTTATAAAATGGACTTCATTTTCGTTTATGTGAATCTTTATTTGGTATTATATGTTTTACAAGATTTCATATCAAATTTTAAAAAATTACAAACGATATATTAAATTTTAATACTCCCCACGCATATATGATCCCCCGATGCACTCTAAAATGGCGTCCGGAGTTATGGTGGAACTCCGGACACCTATGTGGTGTCGAGAGTTAGGAGAAACTCTCGACGCTTACGTGGCATTGGGAGTTATGGGGAAACTCCCGACGCCTAAGCGGCATCGGGAGTTAGGGGGAACTCTCGAAGCCGTATACTAGGCGTCGGGAGTTCTAGGAACTCCTGACGCATTGTAGTGCGTCGGGAGTTCCCCCTTAACTCCCGACGCCATTCAAAAGTTCGTCAGAAGATCCTCTCCTAATGGATTTCTCCCGACCAAAATCCCGATGACCGTTTATGCGTAGGGAGATCCTCTCCCGACAAATTTTCCACACTTTTCCGATGAAATGTGACATCGGGAGAAGTCAGAATTCCTGTAGTGAGAAGAGTACTCATGGTCTCGAACTCTGAACACCTAGGTGTGTGGGGTGAGAATCTCAACAATTTTGAACAAAAGTTGTTAGTCTTGAGAATGAATCCTAAACGTACCATTGAACACCAAGGATACCTCATGTCTAACAATGATCCTATTTTTCATTTTAGGCATAACTCTCGTGATTTTATTTTTAGTTTTATTTAAAACGTCTCGGTCTTGTACCATAAGATATAGTTGTATTTAGTTATATATCCCGATAATCACCCTTATGTAACTAGCTCTAAAAGTTCAATAATGAAAAGCAACTTTCCAGCAAGATCAACCCTCAATATATAAGATGTTTTTTGGGTTAGTCATTTTGAGCAATGGCTACATTCAATGTACCAGAAAGAAAAGAAAAAAAGTATGCATTTTCTCAGAAATGGAGCTTGTGTCTTTGCTTGTAATCATTAACCCAACTAGAAGCAGTAAAAAGATAAAAATAATGCACTGAATAAAAGTGAAAAAAAGAAAAAGAAAAAAATCTAGGCCTTTCCCTTGGTCCTTGGAGATTCCTCCAAATGTCCACTTAAAAAAAAAAAAGGCAAAGTCCCATCAAAAGGGAAGAGATAAAGCAAATCACTTTTACAATGAAAAGATAAACTTCCCATAAAGTAAACTCCACGAAACCAAACCCACTACCAACTAATCCGCTGCAAGTGGGCGGCCGCCGATTTTAGACTTTCCGGCGTTTTCAACCCTTCATTTTCTTTTTTTTTGTTAGGTTTGATTTTAAGGGATAGAGAAGAAAACTAAAGTTATTCAATGGAGTTTTCATAATATGATTGTTTTTTTAATAACAGTTTGATATGCATTTGGAAATAACTAATATATGCGGTGGCTACCTATTTATAAATATTATAGGATCAAATGCGTTGTCATGTGATATTAGTCCGTCCGGTGCGTACAAACTGATCTGAACACTTAAGAATATAAAAAAAGTATAAATGCAACCCTAACTCCATACTCCCATTTCTTTACATACAAGAGCAATACTGTACTTAAAGTATTTTCCTTAAAAAAATGATTTTATTTTTTTTTAAGAAAATAAGTTTGTCATGTGACAACTTGTGAATGGATACTTAGATGGATTTTACGAAAATGAGCGCAGATTGAGATGCACTCAGATATTTCTCTTTTAACAAAAGTAAAAAAAAATTATCATGTAGCAAACATTGATTGAACGATTGGATAAATTGCACGGTGTAGCGGGAATACAGTCGACTATTTTTCTTTGATGCATATCCCTATCAACTATTGGACATGAAGTATGAGATTTTTGTGGTGTACTTTTCTTTGGTGCGTTAAACAAGTGTTACCAATTTCGTGGTGGCTTCCTACAAATAAGACTCATCGGAGAGATATAAGAGGCTTTTTTGAATTGTACATGTAGAAAAATGAACCCAAGCTTTTTAAGCTGGCTGACAGGAAATTTTGATGTGCACCATTCAGAGAATATGGTGAATCTTATGTGCTTGAAAATGAAATATATATCAGTAGATTTGGATTGGCAAAATGGAATCTCGATTGCTCTTAGGAATTTGATGGATCCCTTTCGACATGTAATGAAGAATATACTTTTAGTTTTTTGTAAACTAGAGACTACATCCAGTCTTTCGTAATTATAAGTTCTAAATTTCTAATATAATATGGAGATTCCGAATAACTCTCATCCCACACTTCAAAATAATTTCATGAAGCTATAACAAATGTTTAACATGTAGCATCTTCTAGCATAATTGATGGACATTTGTGGTAACGTTAGATATTGCTATGACGATTTTTAGTAGCATCTTTCTTTTGTGTTTGTGATTGTGTGTTCAACGCCCTAATCCAATGTCTCAACATTGTACTTTCAAGTACTCTAATCTTGCTACTTGTTTTGGCTCCATAAATCTAATAAGACTTTATCAATCCGGGGTTAAGAAATCAACCTTACTGTTGGGTGAATTTGCATGTCCAAAACTAGGGATTTGCTAATCTTGCGAGTTAAATGTATTAGAATCTTATTTTGTTAGTTTAATTTTGAAATTTGTTGAGGATTAATTACCCCAGGCAAGGTCCAAAGTGTCTACAGGCCCAAGCCTCAGGAAAATTAGGAGCGATATTGGAAAATGTGCAACTTAAAAGGAAAAGGTTAGAGCCTTGAGATCCAAGCCGACCAATGAGACTGGTGAATATATATCTCAATAGGAAAATAATCGAGTTGTGTTCGGTCTAGCGTCTTGCAGTCTCGAGCATTGCAACTACCCTAATAATTAACATCGGAGTTACACGTAACCATAAGCGCATGTCAGAGGAAGGACATTATGAGTAACCCTATTTGATGACCTCAAAAAGGAAGAGTAAGTAATCTTCTAAAGGAAAATATGATCTTACTTTTGTGTGCTTAATTCTACTATACATTCTTTGTACTAATTTAGGCATCGTACACTAATGTGAGGATCTCTCATGCAGGTCAGCTCGGAAGGCAAGACTAAACTAGGAGAATTGGGCCAATAGACAATCTCACGTACGAGAGGCTTGCGACAATGATGAGCGCGCATAGGTTTCCCACGCCCCAAACAAAATTTATGCTTGTTATCTAATAAATTGTATACTATGATTTTCACATTTCTTGAAGAATTTCATGAATTCGTAGTCAAATTCTAAGAACATAAACAAGTTTCATTTTCTAAATTTGACTTGATTTTTGTAAACATTATTAATGAAAAGTGAACAATGACACAACAAAGAAACATATAAATAATAAAACAATGTTAATAAGCTTAATTTTCAAAGATCAAGAATAAAAAACTAAATAATTATCAAACCAAGCCTAAATAATCCCATGTTTAATAACCTGATCAATAATTTACAAAACCAAATTAATATAGGTTACACTAAAACCTACATTTCTGTAATCCATACTTTTGAACAATTCAGATATAGATATATTTACACAAACTCAGGTTATAGAACACAGAAATGAATGAAAATTGTGAATCAAACAATTTCTTTTAGTTATATCATTAAAAAACTCTATAAATCAAACAAAAACCCTATACAATTCAAATACAATTAACATAAACTAAACTATGAGCCAAAAGGTTTTATAGGGACCTAAAAAAACATTTAATTTGCTAAGATTCTTCTTAACATCTTTATTTTGAATCACACAACAAAGAGTGCACCTTTTTCCCATGGGAATTAAAGTAGAAGCTATTACTTCCACTTTCTCACCCAAAAGCATTTACATATTAGAAGCAAAGACAAGGGTGAAAATGACCTTGAAAAGTTAAGTGGGCTTCTGATAAGTTGACCATAGTCTACCTTATATGGTGATATAAATAATAATTTCTTTAAAAAATTCAACACTAGAGACTGTTATGGGATTTGTTGGTTCAAATTGATTTTCTGTTTAGAACAGTTGAGAGCATGAACTTGCTCATTCAATGGTGCTCTTGAAAGAATCTTTTATCTGCCTAACCATAATCATTTAATTGCATGCAATATATACAAGGTTTTTTTTTCCCTCTTAGTTGCCCCTTCTTCTTCCCAAGAGCTGGAGAGGGAGATTATTAGTTTGGTCAGTTTGGAACTGTGATGGCTTACAAACCATATATTTTTTTAGGGAAATTTTTATACAACAACAAATATATATCAAACTATTTACAAAAATAGCAAAAGAATTTATATTGATAGATACCGATAGACTTTTATTAGCATCTAGGGGTGTTGATGGGTTAGGTTGGGTTGGGTTGAAAACTCTTGTTAAAAAATGAACCCAACCCAACCGAACTATGAAATATTTGGGTTGGGGTGGTTCGAGTCATTTATTTAAAATTTCATTCTAAAAAGAAGTCAAACGTAAATATGTAAAAATCTAATTTAATTAATTTCATATATTGAATTAAGATTATCAACTCAATTTCAATTTATATAGTGAAAATTTTATTTCTAAAGTGTAAAGAAACTATTTTTAAGAGTTGTTGAAGAATAAATTATTAAAAAAATATTAGAATTAAATAAAATTAACATGATTATATGTATAAATAATTTTGTTATAAGTAATAAAAAAAATATATTTTAAAGTTAATAATAAATTCGGGTTGGTTCAGGTTGGTTTGGGTTATATTAGGTGACTCATGAACCAACTCAACCCATAAAATTTTCATTTATTTGAACCCAACCCAACCCAAATGAGTTGAGAACTCAACCCAAACCACATGGGTTGGGTTGGGTTGATCGATTTTTTCAGGTCATTGGATTTTTTTAACACTCTTATCCATCTCTATCAAGATTAAAATTTTGTTATTTTGTGTAAATGGTTTCCTTTATTTTTCTATTTTTGAAAATTTCTATATTTTTAATATTTTTTTAGTATAATAATTGTGAGAGTATGAATCAAACCTCTCACCTCAAATATGCATATATGCATGTAACTCTCATGTAACAAAAGATTCATAGTTAGGTTAGAGAGAGAAAAACCCTTTATTAATTTCTTTTGAGTTCAACCATTGTAGAGTAGTGAATAAATATTTATAAACTTGATCATGGATTAGTATTTTATCTAATCAACCATGTTGGGATTAAAAGTAAAATAAAATAAAACAACAATTGATGATAATATTGTTAGTGGGATGACCTTATATAT
Organism: Benincasa hispida; assembly: GCF_009727055.1. Classification (NCBI taxonomy): domain Eukaryota; kingdom Viridiplantae; phylum Streptophyta; class Magnoliopsida; order Cucurbitales; family Cucurbitaceae; genus Benincasa; species Benincasa hispida. The sequence continues at coordinate 47,178,517 of NC_052352.1, forward strand.
CTCCGCCTATTCAATAGAGTTCAACAACATATTATATTATGACTATTTTCGATGTTTCATTACATCTTTATTCGACAGTCAAAAATTTTATCAACATGACTTAAGTCAAGAGCACTCCTCTAATACCAATTGTTATCGACAACATATTTTCGAATATTTTCATAATGGTATGATATTGTCTAAGTTAGTATTCACCGTCGTGACTTTTACTTTTGATTTCACTCAAAAGATCTCGTACCATTAATATAGTTGTCATTCGTTATATACTTATCATCATCTACTTATCTAATTAATGTACGATTAAATTTACATGCCTAGAAAGTCAATGGTTTTCAATGGCAAGGAGATTTACGAAAATATTGAAGACACTGGTCTCTGACCAAGAGAAACTGTGAAATTGGAGACGTGATCTTCAAATGAGTGAATTTTGATCATGGTCACAATTTAAACTTATTTTCAGCATCAAAATTTCATAAATTTAGTTTTATCTTTGAAACTTAACTAAACATTCAAGTCCCATTTGATAATTATTTAGTTTTTTATTTTCTATTTTTAAAAATTAAGCTTATAGATACTAATTTCACCTCCAAATTTTTTCATTTATTATCTACTTTTTACTAATGATTTAAAAAACCAAGTTAGAATTTGCAAAGTTAAAAAAGTATCTTTTAAAAAATTTTGTTCGTTTTTAGAATTTGGCTAAGAACTCAATCATTGTACTTAGGAAAGATGTAAATTATTGTAAAAAGGGGTGAAAATATGCTTAATTTTCAAAGCAAAAAACCACCAATGAAATGGTTATCAAACGAGGCCTAAAATATATATTTAAGAGCTATATGAAAAAACATTATGAAAAAAATAAGTATATTTTTTTAAAAACTAAAATTAAATGGTAAAATAATCAATAATAATAATGGTAAAAAGTTCATAAATGCATTTATAAAAAAAAAGAATTGCAATAAGTAACAGAAAAAAAAACATATGGATATTAGCAAATCTAGTCATGATTTTCTAAATTTTCAAATATTACAAAAATTGTTTACCAATTCTGATTCAAAATGTCTTTCAAGTACAATATTAGTGTTTCAATACTATGTCATCGTTTGTTTAATGCAATATTAAGTATTACATTGGTGTACTAGTAATTTATTAGCATTCGTTCAAAATATATTAGAGTAGTTACAAATATAGCAATTAGACTCAAAGTATTTACATATATAGCACAATGCAAAATAATTTGTGGATATAGCAAAATTTAAATTTTACTTTCAAAATCTATCGATAATAGATCATATCACTAGTAGAGGTCTATTAAGGATAGATCGTATTATTGGTAGAAATCTATCGACGAGAGTCTATCACTAATATATTTTGTCATGTTTGCAATTATTTTAAAATGTTGCTATAGGCACTTAATTTTTATTCCTAAAAGTGCTACCCAATGTCATTACCCTAAAATATAACATTCGTGTGTATCCATAATATATAAGTGTAGTCATTAAAAATTCATTTAAAGTATATCATTAATGTATCAATAGTAAATCAATACCTTATTCAAAATGTAATTCAAATATATCAATAATGTATCAATAGATAAAACATATCAATACTCATTCAAAATGCAATTTCAAGTATTTTATTAGTGTATCAGTGATTTAACAAACACTTATTCAAAGTTCATTTAAAGTATAACAATAGTATATCAATACTTATTAAAAATTAATTTCAAGTATATCGTTAATGTGTATTAAGAGACTATCAACATTCATTCTAAACAAACTTTTAAGTATAACATTGGTTTATTAATAATATATCAACTTGAATTCAATTTCATTTCCAAGTATAACATTGTTGTATCATTGGTATATTAGTACTTTATAAGAATACATTTGTTCATATTTATCAGTAATATATCAACACACATTCAAAATTCAATTTCAAATGTAACATTGGTGTACCGATAACCTGTAAACATTCATTCAAAATAGTTACAAACAGAACGAATTCAAATATTATAAGTTGACGATAATATAAAAGACAAATAATACTCCAAAAAAAAATGCTTAAAGATTCAAATTAAGTCTACAAATAATAACAAACGTACAAACACTTGATGACTTTGATATATCAAATATAAAGAATATTAGTTGACTTATCAAACAAAAAAACCATATCATATATACAATCGATATACACCCACCAACAAAGTTAAAATAGGAATAATAAAAATAGAAATAAGATGTGATATTTTTTAAAATATATATTTACGAATAACAAAAAAAACCATGGCTAGACTTACAAATTTAAGAATGTTCAACTACTCCAAAATACTTGGTATAATAACTACCAAGTAGTTAATAAATAAAGTTAAATCTTATTTGGTGTACTTTGTGTCACTTGAGTTTATATCTCCAAGCATAACTTTAAAAACTTTATTTGATTTTATACTACAAAGTCAAATTTATGAAAATATGGGTCGAATATTACTTTACCTCTTTTTTGACCTTTTGGGATTTTTGATGGGATTTGTTTTGAAAATGGGTGCCAAAATAGTTTTATAGTAGATCGACATTTTTTTAATACATTTATAGATTTGATTTTGATATAAGATATGAGACATTTTCATTTTATCATTAAAAAATTATACATGTCCATATTTCTAAAATTTAGACATGAAAATTTCTATTTTGAACTTTATAATTTGCTTACTAGTTTCCAAAATCTACCACATTTTATGCCATGTAAAGTCAAATTAATAAAAATGGTAAGTCAAACATTCCTTTACCTCTTGTAAAATTTTCAGATTTCATGGAAATTTAAAATCAATATTTAATTTTAGTTTATTTACTTTATAAAAAATTTTAAATCATTTCTTAGTTTTTTACTATAATGAAAATTATCATTATTATTTAACTAATTTTTATAATTAAAAGTTTTATGGAAATTAGATGAACTAAAATTAAACAAATATTGAATAGACCAAATGAAATCTTTTATATATATTATATATTTTTTTCATTGTGAAATGGAGAGTACAAAGTTGGAAATGTGACAATTTAAACATGTACATGCATGATTTCATCTATTTTCTTGGGAAAACAGTAAAAATATAACTAACAGAGAAGAGAAAGCTTCACTGTTGGAAGCCTTTTTCTTTATGAACTTGAATTAAAAATGTCATTTTGGCCACCCTCTTCCATTGCAGCACACCTTCCATCAACTGTGAGTTCCCACAAAGGCCAAATCTATGAGAATCAAAAACTTGTCTTAAAGGGCTTGTAGGTCTTTAAATCTAGAACGACCCCGGCGACTGAACCGGCTGCAGCTGCTATCGAGATTATGAGACAGGCGAAACTTAAGGTTTGCAAGCACAACCATCTTGAACTCCATTTTGGTATCTTCTTTTGCGCAATGTACATCTCGACCGGGAAGTACACGGTGAGAGGCCAAAATCCTAGAGCTCCAAGGAGTCCAACGACGTCGTTGAAGAACGGGAGAAGCATCGATATCACGGTTGTGACGATCACGAAAGCTGTCCTCCAAACCAATCGGAATAGGTTGAGTTTATAGGGGCGAAAGCCGGGGATCGGAACATCAATGTCTTTGGTGATGAAGTCACTATCAGGAAACTTCTCAGCAGCATACTTTTCCAAAAAGGCAAAGAGGGGTTGGCAATACACTTGGTAGGCACCAACCAGATGGATAACAATGGCAGCATTGGCAATGTCAAGGAGCCAAAAAGGATTATAGAACCCGAACCCGGTGAGTAGGTTTCCTGGCGCCAAGTCCCCGAACGCAGCGTAGCCAGCAGCGCCACACAACATGTAAAAAAGCGTCGTCACTGACACACTCACTAAAGTTGCCTTCTTCATTGTCTTAGCCTCTGAAGGTGGAGATTTAACAGTGTCCTGTTCCACAAAGAAACATAACATAGCTCTATCAATCAAATCGAAAAAACACGACGATAACCCGATTCAACACCTATTTTTCCCGAGATTCATACCTGAATTTCTATGAGGATAATCGAGTAAGAGTAGGCAAAAGCAATGTCTCCAAGAGCTTGGAAACTCCTCCATACTTTTTGTGTTTGAGTGACAGTTCCAATGCTAATTCCAGTCAAACTACCTCCAATTTTCCCATTTGCTAAAACAAACAATCAAAACAAGAACATAATCACAATCTTCTTCCTAGAATGCTATTAAAAAAAACATCATAGAACAAAAAAAAAAAAAAACAGACATGTTTTGAGAATTTACCAGCAATTTGAGAAATTCCAAGGCCAAGTCCAATTGTTGAGTAAGTAAAAGACATGATAGAAGCAACAATGGAGAGCCACCAAAGCTGATCAAAGTCTTTAATTTGAGAGAAGATTATCTCTATAACACCAAAAGCTATCATATAAGGATTGCTATTAATTTGGCAAGGATCTTTTCCACCACTTGCATGGAAGCAATTTGACCTTTTAATTGCCCTGAAAAGAAGAAAATTAGAAAATTAAATTTCAGCCTTACAAAACATAAATAATGAATAGTTAGAACCAAAAAAAAAAAAATAAAAAAAAATATTTAAAATTTTACTCACATCATGCTTATGGCTGAAGCTATTGTATAGCCAATTGCCACTCCAACAAGATTTGCATATTGAACAAGTCCACATAACTTCACATTCAAACCACCTGTAAATTAATCAAACACAACCAAAAAGGTTAACCCCAAAAAATTAAAGTTATCATTTTTAACTTTCTTTCTCATATTCTTAAATCTTTAACACTCCCCTCCCCTCAATTGTGAGCTACAAGTTAACAACTTGGAATACCAAACTTTACTCTTTTTTTTTTAATAGGTTTAAAACTTTTTAACACTCTCCTTCCTTGATTATGAATTTTCATTAAAAAAAGGGAAAATTTTCAAAAAAAATAAAATGTCAAACTATTTACAGAAATAACAAAAAAATACCGATAGACATTGATAGACTTCTATTAGCGTCTATCACATAGTATCAATGATGGATTTCTATAAATTTTTATCACTACTAAATACTAATAGACTTTTATTAAAGAAAATTAAATTTTACTAATTTGAATAAATAATTTTTCTTATTTTTTATTTTTGAAAATATCAAAAAAAAATTAAGATTTATTAAGTAACTATTTATTATTTTGATTTTTTAAAAAAAATTGAAGTTTATACACCCTACTTTTACCATAAATTCTTGCTATTCCCAAGATTTACAAAAACTAAGCCAAACTAAAATTTAAAAACTACTTTTAAAAAAATTGTCATTGTTTTAAAAATGGGATAAAAATTCAAATATTTCTTTAATAAAAGTAAAGATTATAATCGAGAAACTAAGCATAAATTTAAAAAACACACAATCATTATCAAAGAGGCCTTAAAAGATCAAATTGTTATGGGGAAAAAAAATAAATAGAGAGCCTAAATTAATAGATGAGGGTAAAATTGGGATTTTAACTCACCGAGATTGGCCTGAACAGCATCCATATAAGTATAATTTCTCTTGCCGGAAACAGGGTCGCCGGAGCGGTAACAGGCAGAGAGAAGAATAGAAGTGTAATAAGTAACCAAAGAGAACAAAAACATAACCGCCGGACCGGCGACCCAGCCGAGCTGAGCCGTCGCCCAAGCCAATGAAAGAACGCCGGACCCGATAACGGCTGTAATTATGTGAGCACTCGCCGTCCATAGAGTCCCTGTTTTTTATTTTTAAACAAAAAACACCAAAATAAGACCCTGTTTTTAGAGGGAAGAAAAGAAAAACAGAGGACTCTGTTTTTGCTGTATGTATGAAATTACCGGTTCGCTTGAGCCGGCCATCGTCGTCAAAGCACTTGGAGCCGCCTTGTGGAACCACATCGGTGGAAATTCCAAAAGCTTGGTCCTCACCCATCTTCAAAATCAAACAATAATAGCAAGAATTTCAGTCTCTTCTTTTAGTTTTTCTGTACAGTTTCAAAGAGTCTGAAGGAAAAAAACAGAGGCTGAAGTTTTGTTTTGGAGAAGAAGGAGATGGGAATTTAAGTTTTTATAGAGAAGAAGAGGAAAGGCAGAGCACGTGTTGTTTGAAGCAAAACCAATGGTGGCGCGTGGAGTGAACACTATTATTAAAAGCGCGTATATGTTGACGGCCGACTAAACTATTTTCTCACCACTTTGACTCGAGATACGAGCCCCCTCAGAAGCTTCAAAATCTTTCTACTTTCTTGAGTTTTTTTTTTTCTTTAATTATTTTAGAGGGAAAACACTTAACCTTTCCTTGTATTCAAGAAAGTTTAGAAAATGATTTTAAATAATGTGATTCAAAATTCGAAAAATGATTTTAAATCAATTAATTTATTTAAAAGGAGAAATTTTTTAAATGAATGTATTTAAAATTTTTTATTTGAATGATAACAAAAAAAAAAATTATAAATTTACTAATATAGACTTTTTACTATTATATGTTAATTGAAAATCAGAACCGGATAATGTTAATTAAGTAATACTTTCAAATTTTATGAAATTGTACAAAATTCGATAGTTACAAAAGTTTTTTTTAAAAAAAAAAAAGTAAAACAACATTTTAAATCCCTTTTTATTTTAAAATCATTTCATTTACTGTAATGTCGAACAATAAAATTCATTTGAAATCCATTATGAATTGAAATCTCTCAAAATTATGAGGTTATAAACAAGTTATAAGTGTTGCCTAATCATTTGTATAATATAAAATTGTCATGTATCATTTTATTTTTTCATTTTAAAAATAAATTTTCTTTTTAATTATTTTTGTATGTAAAGAAATTGAGAGTATAAAGCTAAGAATTGATTGTTCCTAATCATTGCTCAAAAAGAAAAATTCTAAAGCTTTAGTTTCAAAACCATTTGTTTTTAGAATCTGACTAATAATTTAAATATTTTTTTAAAAAAATGTGAGATAAAGTATACAATATAGGAGAAAACAAACATATATTTTTAAAATAAAAATATTAAAAATAAAATGGTTATCAAATTTACCAAAATTTCTCAAGTGGTATCCATTTTCTAAACTTGTTAATTTTATAAAATAAGTTTAAGTAAATCAAAAATTGATTACAAAGCTAAAAAGAACTTTTTTTTTTGTTGCTAAACTATGTTACGTGTTTCAATTGCATTGTAGTTGTGATATATTTTTAATTTTAGGGTCTAAAGAATAGTATGTTTGGAGGATTTCAAAGGGAAGCTTACAAAAATTAAAATCTTAATACAACTAAATTAGTTCTATTTTTCTTATCATTTTATGTAAACGACAGAATTCTACCCCTTGAATTAGAGGACAACTATGTCCCCCTTTTTTCTGGACCTTTTTTGTTTTTTTCTTTGAAATTTGTTTAAAGTATAGTAAAAAAATATTTATCAGTTGACTTTTTCGAAACAAGATATTTAATTATTCTAGGCCTGTAATTAAAGTACAATGAGATTTTTACATAATAAACTAAATTGTCAAATTTATATTATCGATTCAAAGAATGATATGTTAAAATGTTTTTATTTCACTTAAGCTTTTAGTATAAATCTTTTTCTTTGTTTTCAACTAAGGAATATAGCAAATGGTATAGTACTTAAAAAGTATATGCCATATTGGCATATGGCATTTTTTAAAGTTTGAATGTGAATATCAGCGTATAACTCAATCAACATAAATTTCAAATTCTCGATTAGAAGATCAAAGATTCAAACCTCTCATCTCTCATTATTTTGTATAATTTTTCATTTTTAAAAACTACTTAAGCTATTAACTAAATATTAGATATTCAAACTAATTGTTTAGGCCCATTTCTTTTCTTTTTAAAAATTAACTCTATTTTCTTCCTATTTCTTACAATGATTTGTATCTTTCTTAAGTACAATGATTGAATTCTTAGCCAAATTCTAGAAACAAAAACAAGCTTTTAAAGACTGCTTTTTTTAGTTTTCAAAATTTGGCTTGATTTTTTTTAAACCATTGCTAAAATGTAGATAACAAAGAAAAAAAATTGGAGATAGAAGTGTGTTCATAGGGTTAAATTTTCAAAAACCAAAAACAAAAAATGAAATGGTTACCAAATGAAACCTTAATTTTCAACATTTCACTATAATGCTTCTCAACATTAACATAACTCAATTGATATAAAGTTTATACTATTGTTTTCGATGTTAGAAGTTCGATTCTCTCACACGTTTTGAAAAATGGCTCATAATAGTATTTAAACAAATCTTGTTTTTCATATATATGCTGAAAATCAATATAAAAACAATTATCAGAAATAAATTATGTTATTTCACTCTTTTTTTTCCCCCACAAACCCTCTATTCTAACTTTTGTCGTTCTAAAAATTGCTTATAAAAGTTTTTAAACAAAACTTGTTTTTTACATGCTGAAAATCAATGTAAAAACTATTATCAGATTTTCTTTTTTCTTGTTTAATTTCCTCTTTTTCCCCCCAAACCCTCTAATTTAACTCTTGTTTATTAATATTTTTAAGTATAAATAGTGTATATTATTATTTTTATCAGATTATAATATTAATACCTATGAAATTTGTATATTTTAATTCCTAAAATCCACTTTCCCCCTAATACTAACAAAAGCCTCTAACCTAATAATCTAAAATGATATAGGATATTAAATATTTTTGTTTGCAAATATAAATTTGTAATAATTAATCTCTATTTAGTTTATGTAACACATTCATACAAATTTTAAATGTATATATAACAATTACAACTTAGTCTTAACATCAACAACCGACAAATATAAAGACCATAACCACAAATTATCTTCTTTTAATGAAATAGCTAAGATTATCTAAACAAAGTCAACAAAATTAAATCTTTGTCAAAGTTAGTGTATATGTTCACGAAATTAACTAATCTTATAAAAGAGAGAAGATAACAAACCTAAAAATTAAGGATAATTATTTTAAATTAAAAAACGGTTGAAAATATTTTCGAATATAGCAAAGTATCACTATTTATTAGTAGTAGGCAATGATAGACAATAATAGACATCTATCAACATCAGTGATAGACCTTGAGATATCTATCAGTACCTATTATGATCTATCACTAATAAACAGTAACATTTTGCTATATTTGTAAATAAGTTGGCTCACTTATATTCGAAAACAATTCAAAAATTAACAAAATAGAATTTGAATTAAATAAGAAGAGAATAATAATAATAATAATAATAAAAACCCTAAAAATAATGCATAACTCACCTTCATTATATTGATGATGAACAAAATGCTCCAATTAAGTAATTAAAATTACTTGTGATGCCCTTCTCTCTCTAGATCTCAAAGAGATCTTTATTTCTTTTCTCTCCCTCTCTAAGCTCTAGTTTTAGGAGAGGAGAGTGAAGGGCATTAGCACAAGGAGGAGAGAAAATATGGGATTATGTGCTTTGAGTTTGTGTGAATCCAAATAATATCCATAAGGCCTTTATATAGATCACAAAAATACCAAAATATTCCCAAAAAAATAAATAAAATTCTTTTGTCTTTATAATTAATATTTAAATAGGGTTACATCTTGAATTTTTTTTTTTTTTTTTTTTTGAATTTTTATTATTTTTTTCTTAAAGAAAGGTCACGTGCAAGCACTCTCCTCCCACCATTTATTGAATATATTTGAAGGGAATGAGGATATGATGAAGAAGAAGAATAAGGTTCTTGGATTGTTAAACCATTGCCATACACAAAAAGAGTGTTGAGGAGCCAAAGGAGACATTTAATAAATAAATAAATAATAATAATAATGATGATGATGATTGTATATATATATTGTATTATAATATTAACAGTTTGCATGAAAGTGATATTATTAAATAAATCCCAAGGCAATGGACCATCACTCTTTGTGCTTCTCTAGCTTCTTCACATTATACTATATACTATAAATGTGTATATATATATATATATTATTTCCCTAAAGTAATTATTGCCCATATAAATCAATTCTCATAGGTTGATAATGGGAATCATATTCCCAACTTTCTTTTATTTCCCAACGATGGAGGAAAGGAGGGTCATTATACAAAGCTCATCTCTCTCTTTCTTTTTTCTTTTTTCTTTTTCATTATGGAAATTATAAAGCTTATATATATATATATATATATGAATGAAAGAATTCAAGTGGAGATAGAAGGGAACAAAACAACCAATTGAAAATTTACAAAAAGGGGTTTTAGTTGTTTTAGAGAACTTACGAATAAGGAAAGACAATTGAGAAGTTATACATAAAATTCTTTAGTGGATACTCAAAGGGAGGTACTATATCTAATCAAAGACCAAAGACCATAGCACTTTGAAGGGTCACTCAATGCCTATGACAATTGTTATGAGTAGGATCTAAAGCATATGGGCCCACTAGCTGGGTCCATCCACGTGGATCCCCTACGAGCCATGTGGACAAATGAACGACAATTCTTCAGTGAGGCTTTTTGAGAGTTGAGTTAAGATAGTGGTACCGATCGCATAAGGTATATATAATGAGTTTAACGTACCAAGTTCATATTAACTGAGTTAAAGCATATGTGTGTCCCCTTTCCTTATTTTTCATTGCTAATGTCTCTAATAGTTGTATAATGAGGTTGAGCACAAAACTATATAGGTGCAAGTATCTTTCTTACAAGCTAATTTGGATAAGATAGGTTAGCTTAGATTCATGACATGTGCCACCCTCAACTAGAATACGAGCGACCCACACCTTATAATTTGGTTCGAGCATGTCAGCTCGGTCATGGGGACCTGACAAGTGACATATCGACAAGGATAGGTCAACTCATGTGACCTAACATACCTCGATCAGTTGAGGACAATGTTGACTCAATCATTTGAACTCACTAGCTTAACTTTGGATAGACCAATTTAACCATATTACTCGCTACCTCATTTCGAAGTTAGCATGGACCAATAGCCAAATTGCATCAACGACAATATCTCTCTCATTGCTCGATATATTTACCTTTGGTTTAAAATGTATACAAACTTAGACTAATCAATTGTTTTACCTTTAATATTTTGCAATGGTTTACATTTTTACCTATTCTATTTTAACGTCTTCTAAATTTTTATATACATTATTTTAGTTCTTTAAAAGATCGTATTAAGTATAAGGATCAAAATGAAAATATAAAATATATGTAAATAGGAAAAAGTATGTTTGAATAGTCCAAATTCCCTCTTTTTCATAATAGAGAAAGGAGTGAAAAAAACCACCATTGAATAAGGTATAGTATATATTTCCTCTATCTCTTACCCAATTTTGCTTTTTTGAAGGAATATTTGTCAAAAGTTTCGCCTTTGAAAGAGAGACCGTGATAAATATTTATTATTTTACAAGTCTTTTTGCAGTTCATTTATCAATAATAAATTGAAATTAAAGGAAAGAATCTGAAGCAATTTTGGTTAAAAGAAAGCATCATCTCTATAAGACATTATCAATCTTTAGATTCCAACATCTTTGATTTGATAAACACCAAGCCAGGCTAAAAGTTTTAATAGGAAATTAGAGGGATCATTTGTTAAAGAAAAAGAAAAATACGCTTATTTTTTAAAAATTAATAAATGTGATATTGAATTCTTATTTCAAGTGTTAAATGGTAAAAGATTCCAATTTTCCTTTGATGAACCTAAAAACCAAGCCAGTGTAGGAATTTTCTATTGGTAGATAAGATATTAAATAGAAACTAAACTATCCAAAATTTGATTATAATATAATACCTTCTTTTTTAAACAATATGTTAGGTTTTTAGAGCGTAACCATATATATATCAAGACGGTCGGTTCATTTGAATTTTAAGGAAAACCCAAATTCCAATTCCTTTGTCACTTTAATATCAAAGAAGTCCATATAATATCATGAGTACAAAACGATAACTGTAAATAATTATTATGTTGTCGCGTAACAGAAAGATAGAAAGAAATGAAGCTGCTTCGATATCTTTTTTATCAAGGATGGGGTTGGAACCCAATCACTTTATACCTAATGGGAATCAGGAGCTAGCGAATTAAAAGTATCAAAATCATAAGTCAAATAAAAGTCGAGGTTCCCAAACGTCAATCTAAAGCGGGGGAGGCAAAGAGACAAATTTCACCTAGGTACCACACAATACCATGTTCAAAACTAGGGTCTTGTTTCTTGATTTAAAGTTAGTCTTTTCCTTTTTTATAAAGTGTGTAGAAGTGTAAGAAAAAAAAAATGAGTGAGTGACAAGGGGTTTGGAATTAAGAACGTTTTAAAGAGAATTTTTAATGAAAAAGATAAAGAGAGAAAATATATTTGTTAGGATCTTTATTGTAATCTTGATCCAATCAACATTAGTGAAACTTGTCATTAACTATCCTTGATCTTTCATTGTTATTTAAGCTAACACATGTATATATTCTTTTGTAAAATGTGTGTAGATTAGTGAAGTAGCAAAAAAGCAAACGATTTAAAATATTATGAGAATGTTTAATTTGATTGAATTTTATTCCTAAGTTAAAATTATAAAGAAAAATAGTTGTCGGATCATGTAAATTACTAGAACATAATATGATTCATGATTGGATCTAATCTCAGATCTCGAAATTTATAGAGTAAATTTATGTTAGCTGACTTATTCATGTTGACAATAAAATAGAAACTTATATGGATACTTAGTTTAATTGATAGAAATATTTTCAAATATAGTAAGATGTCACTGTCTATCAGTATCTATCACTAATCAATAGTAATATTTTGCTATATTTGAAAATATTTTTAAGTAGTTTTTTATATTTAAAAAACAACTCAACTTACATTAAAGTATTTAAATAGTGGAAAAATATCAATTTACACCCCTAAATTTTGGAGTTGTATCAATTTAAACCCTGAACTAATGATTATATCAATTTAAACCTTGAATTTTAATAAATGTGACAATTTAAACTTTAAACTAATAGTTGTTTCAATTTAGACACTAGATTTTCATAAGTGTATCAATTTAAATCTTCAAGTTTCACAAGTGTATCAATTTAAACCCTCCATTAGGTTTTATTTGGATACACTTATGAAAGTTTAGGGTTTAAATTGATATATTTATAAAAGTTCAGGGTTTAAATTAATATACTTATAAAAATTTAGGGTTTAAATTGATACAATTATTAGTTTAATATTTAAATTGATACTACCTTCAAAATTCAGTGTTTACATTGATACAACTATTAGTTTAGGCCCCATAACCAATTTTTTTTTTTTTTTTTTGTGAAAATTAAGTCAATACCATCCACATTTCTTATCATGATTTACATTTTTACTAAGTACAATGATTGAATTCTTAGTCAAATTCTAAAAACAAAAAACTACTTTTTTTTTTAATTATCAAATTTTAGTTTGATTTTTTAAACCATTAATGAAAAATAGATAATCAAAGAAGAAATTTGAAAATGAAAGTAGTATCCATAAGCTTAATTTTAAAAAATAAAAAATAAAACAAAATAAAATCACTATTAAATAAGACCTTAAAATTTAAATTGCTATAACTTCTAAAGTTTAGAAATATAAATTGATATTTACTAATGCTTATAGAATTATTTTTTACATTAGGTGATGGGTGTGTGAGGGCCCAATTCATTTGTTATTTTGAATACACGTGGTGAAGTCTCCAACATCAAAGTTTGCTGATAAAATTCTTGGTGGTTTGCATTAAAGTCTTTTCATCATAAACAATCCCATAAGACATTTTAAATCTTTTGGTCTTCTTCCTTCCTCAAATGCTATGCTATGTTTTTAACATTTAAAATATTGTTTGTTTATATTTGAGGTAACACGTGTTCATTTTCTATTGGATATACTTCACATAATTCAACTGATGTAGTCTGAAAAAAAAAGAATTCTAGTATTACGGAAAATAGAATTTAAGATTATTTCAGGTTCATAAACTAATTAAATATAAAAATATTGAGTCCCTAAATTAATAATAATTTATTCTTAACTAAATATTAATGGATTACTACACCTACTTTTATGATTTATAAATATAATATCAAACATATTTTAAATATTGATTTAAATTAAAATTTAATTTCTGAATTTGTTACCAATTACATATATGAAAACATGAAATACAACTTTGTTTCTATTGAATTCTATATTTAAAATATTTTGTATTTGATAAATTTAACTGGTTCTTTTAGTTTTATTAAAGTATGAGTAACTTTTGAAAATTTTCAATAACATTAAAAATTAGGAAGATTTTCAAAAATAGAAAACTAAGAGATATTATTTACACAAAATTGCAAAATTGAATCTTATTTGATAAAGACTGATAGAGACAGATGAAAATTGATAGAAATTTATAATCGATACTATACAATAGACGTTGGTAAAAATCTATCCATGTCTAACTTTTTTTTTTTTTGTCGTTATTTTTATAAATAATTTAATTTTTCCTCTAAAAACTATGTGGAGCTTATCAAATAAATTACACATTTAATGTGACTACTACTAATACAATTTTTATCATGGAAGATTAGAAGTCTCTTTTAATCGAATTCAATTGCTCAATAATTACATTTTATCCTTGATTAATTCACTCCACTTAATTTTATTACACTTTTACTTTTAGCTTTTGTCCATTTAGTTTTAAATTTTCCTTTAATAAATCACCTCATTTTGTTCAATTTTTTTATAAATGGAATGTCATATTTATATTTAACTACAAATTACTGATGTCAAATGAGCTTAATTAAAGATAGATAATGATTTTGTTCTGGTATGTGGGATCCTGGCGGTTTACGAGTTCGCATTTATTTGTTGGTTTTGTTCGGATCTTATCCTGTTGGTTTTTTTTTGGATTTATTGTCCTGTCTTTACTTGTACTTTGTTGTTTTGATATCTTGATCTCAGATTGTAGAATCCTTGTTGTTGTATAATAATATCACCTATTCTAAAAAAAAAATAATAATGATATAAGTTTAATAATGTAATTGAAATGCTTAACCTTTGAAGTATTGAGCACATTTAATGAAAGATAAAAGTAATAAATGATAATTACTTGTTACTTGTCATGTTTATCCCTGGAATTGAATGGATTTTTAAGGGCTTAAGGCAAGATTATTAATGTGAATGTAGAAGTCTTTTTCTCTGGTTAAAAAACAATATCTGTCGGATAATAATTTAGTTACTAAACTTAAATTTTTAATTTTATAACAATATAGTCTATAAATTTTATTATGTAACAATTTAGTTATTTTCAAATTTATGATAATTTAGTCCTTAAGGTAAAAAGAGTTCATAAAAAAATAGATGTCAATTTTTATTATTTTATGATGTAGACTTTGTATTATATAAAAATATTGAGTCCCTAAATTAGTTTATCAGTTTATTTATTCAAAAAAAATCTCATAAAATCTTATCCCTAATCTCTACAATAGGGACTAGATCGTTATAAATTTTAAAGTATAATGACTAAATTGTTACATAGGAAAGTTCATAGACTAAATTGTTACAAAATTAAAAACACAGGACTAAATTGTTATAAACTAAAGTTTAGAGACTAAATTGTTAATTCTATAAAAGTTTAGGGATTAAAAATAATTTTTCTTTCTCTTTGTTCTTGAATTGTTATTTATATACCATGGAGTGTTTGGACCCCAACTTCAAATAAGTAGAGTTGGCTATTATAAGTCTACTCTATGTTTGTGGCTATAATTATAACCGTTATAACCTACAATTATCTACAATATTACTATTTCAAATATATCTTTTGTTACAATATTTACTATTTTCTACTCATTTTCTCTTTTCCTTTTGTTATAATATTTATTATTTTTTTAAACTTAGATTATGATAATTTGCATCCGAGCACAACTATTATAACAAATTGATCGTAATAACTATACTATAAATCAACCGAGCGTCTCAAACACCTCTCAAAATTTGTTAATCATTTCTAACACACTACACTATCTAAGTGTTGATGATTATATATATATATTATATATATAATATATAATATATATATTATATATATATATAATATATATATATATAATATATATATATATATATATAATATATATATATATAATATATTTCCTTTTTTATTTATAGTGAAGAAAGTGGGTGGTCTTTATAAAGAAATTAAAAAAAAAAAAAAAATAAAAAATTCTAAAGATAACTGAATCTATTTTTAAATAAAAGGCAAGTTGACTCTCCCTATTGCAAAAGGGCCAAATAAGGCAATGTGGCAGTAAAATGATATGATTTTAGAAAGTAATTTTCCATCATTCCAAAAATCACTCTCCAAATTGGAATATTTTTAGCATAGTTTAAGTCCACTCTAGAGAAATTGTTTAATTAAAATATTATTTTAGTCTCTATATTCAATAATGGTTCAATTTTAATTTGCAGACTTTTAATAAATCTTGAATTCTAGTTTACTTTGATTTTTTTAAAGTTTATTTATATATTATTTATTAATTTTTCACGGTAAATTTTATAAATGCATTCATATAATGTATTTTCTTGTATTATTTCAAAAAATTGTATTTTCTTATGTACAAATTATTATTACTATTTATTATTTATTTAATATTAATAAAAATTAATTTTGAGTGACCAAATTTAATATTTATATCGCATTGAATATAACCAAATGTACATGGACCAATAGTATTTTAACCGAATATTTTCTTCTTTTTTTTTTTTTGGAAAAGACCAAATGAATCTTTTTAATCTAAACTTGTCATGCTTTTTAATAGTATATTATGAATTTTTAAATCAATTTAAAAGATATCTTGGAATAAAAAATTGTATTATTAATGGGTTTTTTAGGGTTATTAAGGAGAGTTCAACAATATATATGGTGTGAGGTGAAGGATTCAAAACTCTCGATTTCTTGCTTGATGATATGTGCTTTATGCCAGTTGAGTTATATTCATATCAATGGTAGATATTTGATTCATGAAATTAAGTTAGTAGGTGTCTTAGGCTCATAGTCTAGACTTATTACTTTTGCAAAAATGTCAAAAAACAAGTTTAGCCCAAGAAATATAAAAAAAGTTGAGATACATATGATACACCTGATATATCTTATATACACTTGATACACTTAATACACTATTGATATACATTTGATACACTAATAGCCTTGATATACTTGAACTACTAGTATACACTTGATATACATGATACACTACTGATACACACTTGATATACTTGATATACTCGATATACTATTGATATACAATTGAAAATGACTAGCTGTTTTAAGTGTTTTAAATTGAAGGGCATTCACGTAAATAAAGACTTATGGCAATTTTGTAATTAAATAGATCTTTTTTAATTAGGGCTCTTTTATATTAGAAAGGGAAGGGTTGCTACACAGAGAGGATAGAGAGGATAGAAAGGGAGAGAGAGGAGAGAGAGCGACACGCATACGACAATGTTTTCCCATACCAACTCTACGCCGTTGCCAATTAGCTTCACCACCTCCTCACTATCGCCGCCTTCACCTACAATCGTCTAGTTTAACCTTTCCTTACTAGAGCTCTCAAAGGAAGCTTATTGGAAAAAAATGGAAATCGATGAGCGAGGTGGCTGGCAATTGATGGGCGAGCAGCGGTATGACAAAGCAGGAGTAGTGATTGGTCGGACGGTTTGGAGATGGAACGTGAGAGTGAGAGAGACGACTGAGAATCAATCTATGAAGATGAAAAGTTGCCACATTTGCAAATGGGAAAAGTGTGTGACACGTTTGCAAATCCTTAAACTCAAATTACCATCCAATACAATTTTCATAAAAAAAAAAAAAAAAAAAAAAAAAAATTGTAATAACTTATGTATTAATTAATATATAAAATTATGGGCCACACAACCTCAAATTTTTTGCAAAAAGAAACATCAAATTTATATAGTTAATGTACTTATTAAACTTTGAAAAACAAGAAGATTTTCTTTCTAATAAACTATCTCTCTATTTTAAGATAGGATGCTACACTCATAATTATACTCGATAAAGAAATGAAACATATATATATATATATATATATATATATAATAATGAAGATAGCAAATTTCTTTTACGGAAAATAAAAATTAGACCAAACTATATAAGGGTTTGATTCGAGAATACACCATACAATATAGATTTTTAATATTTTATCTTAACCTTGTTATAAATAATAAACCAAAATAAATATTTATATCATGTTCACCAAATCAAGTATTTAGTATAATAATTAAAAAGATAGAGATCAAATCTCTAAATTCAAAAAAATAAATACATATCAATTATGATTGAGTTAAACTCAAATTAACCGTGTGACCAAATTAGGATCCCAAGTCATTTTGATTTATTTTTACTCCTCATACCTCAACTTGGAAATTAATTGAGCATGTGAGATCAAGATACCCCATACAGCTAGAGAACGACAAGTCGACCATCTATCAAAAGCCAAAATGGAGACAGGCATTTATGGTTGCATTCATTAATATTAAATTAACAAAACCATTTTTACAAATATACTTTGAGAATAATATATATACTCTTATTTTATGTGGCCATGGAGTGTTATAGCCTTATAGGTTCTCAATTCCCATTATTTGAGAATTTCTCTCTTCTAAACAACTTGTTAAGAACATGGAGGAGAGATCACATTAAGGGTGGGTATTCACTTAATTTTATTAGGCACAGGTGCTTTTCTTCTAATATTCGAAGCTCTTTATTTTGGGAACGTATATGATACCTGGACATTGAGAGGAAGAAGGTGTAAGAAAAATTACCAACTTGACCTTTAACCCTTCATCCACATACAAACTAACAAACCATAATATTATTCTTGTCCACCTTAGTAATTAAAGTAGGTTCATACTCATATTTAGCAAATCCATGACTCATAAATTTTCTTTCAATGCGACTATACCAAGCGTGAGGGGACTATTTTAAGCCATATAGAACATGATTCAGCCTGTAGGCTTTTTATTCTTTTCCCTTGTGGTTGTTCAACAAAAATGTCTTTAGTGAATTCCTCGTGCAAAAATGCAAATTTGACATCCAACTGGTAGCTGGACCACTCATGTTGAGCAGTTACAGCAATAATTAATATGATAGAATGTGAGTTACAAGGAACAATATAACAACACTTTTTGAATCTTCTCTTTCACCACAAACGAATATCCCTTAGAATTACGAACCAGACACCACCAAAAGGGTTTCCTGCTATTCTCTAACAAGAATGGTTGGTGTGAACCCTTTTGGAAGAAGGAAAAATTTAAAGTATAGAAGGCTTTTGGATTCTTTGTATTTTGAGAAAATTTGGAGAATTCTTGTGAGAGAGAGGCATAGATTTTTTTTTTGTGAAAAGATCATCGCATTGATGCAAACGCTCTACATCATATAAAGAAGAGAGAGGAGAGTAACTCCCTCTCACCACTCTCTCAGTCCTTTCCAACTACGAAGGAGTTTAATTTAATTTAATTTAATTTAATTTTAATAAAATAATAATTAATTAATTAAATATCATATATTTAATTAAATATACTTTTGAATCATATTCAAATGCACACCTCTCTCATAACCTATAGTTTTAATATGATTCTCATTCATATTATTTTTAATCTATAGTTTTAAGATGAATCTCATTCATATTACTTATCATCTGAATCTTATTCAAGTGCATTATCCTCTCATACTATATAGTTCAATTGTGAATCTTATTCAAAACTAACTTTATATTTTAATGTATCTATATATATTATATTAATTGTATCATACAAAATTAACATACATTTCCTTACACAATTTGAATATTTCAACATTTTTTGAAAATCTTTGATCTTTGTTTACCCATTTTTAAATTAGTAAGAGGACCTAATGGACCTACAGTTATAAGCTCCAATGATCTGAAGTTAATTAATTAAACTCTTTAATTCAATTAATCAACATTCATCAACTATGGGGCACTCCACTAAAAACCCATAGTTGCACTCTTATGAACTGTAGAATATTTTCGTATCCACTGATATAACCATTATAAACAAGTTGATCCTTCGCAAGTTATTCGTAATTACAATTAGATCAAATTAAAAATTTACCCCTGTAATTACCTCTTGCTTCTTAAGTACCATTGATCCTCTAATAAACAATTTGTTTATGGTCCAACCATAAACTAAGTCTCTCTCGAGCTAGGGCCCCATTGTTCAAGTTTCAAAGTCAGCACTTAAGAGAACAACTTATCTACTTACCCTAAAGACTGTAAGGAGTGAATTTCATCTTGTGTAATTATGTTTCCAACTCTCAACTTGGTCTCTCTTAAAATGGTAGGCATATTGAGTTGACGACTTGGGTCACTCTCAACCAGACGATCCCTCATAGGCAAGAGTACATAACTCATACAGGATTGAGATTGAGTTACATATGGTCATCGTTTAAAATATTAATCTCTTTAGTCAATAATGTTACAATGAGAGATTATATATTTCATGGTCTGATCTTATACAAACTCATTATATAGGATACTCCTACTTGCATGTCTCTACATAAACGATTTGGATCAAATCATTTGAACGTTTACAAAGTGAGTCGTATCCATAGCGTTAGCAGTATAAGGTATCGAATCTTATTTGTATACTATAGATCTTTCTTGAACATGACCTACTTGTATGTCAACTATATACTGTTCAAGATACATTAAATAACCTTAAATGTCAGTTTATTGAATTTAGTTATGCAAGTCTAAATGTCAAATAAAATATCACTTTATTTTATTAAAGAAACAATGTATTTATAATATACAAACTACAAGTTTAGGGCATAAATCCCAACATTATTATATGAAAGCAAGTTAAACTAGATCCTAGAGATATTATTGAAATTTTGAACATGCTAGGGGACATTGTAGATTTCATGATAACACCCTTCTCAGGATGATAAACCTTGCAATTGTTGTGTTGAATAAGCACTGTTAAACCCTTCTTTTGAAGTGGTCTAATATTTAACCAATTATTTTGCAAATCGGGTGCATAAAGAACCTCAGTCATTACCTATATTTGATTGTTAGTCTGCAGGTGCACGTTCCCATTTCCTTTCACTATCAATATTGCGTTATTGCCTACCTTCACTATTGCTCATGGAGTCTGCAAAATACTCTTTTATATTGCACATGCAATTGCTGCAACTAGAGTCCAAAAACCAATCAATACTCTAGAGTTGTTCATCTCCAACCTAAGTTATGAGCAACATCTTCTTGGATGTTAGGTCCTAAAACTCGTAATTTGTAAATAATAAAACACTTTCTTTATTCAATAAGGTTGTTATTGATTTAGTGATTTATAATCTTGAATCCAATAAACTAAGAATACTTGGCTATATCATGAATACTTGGATTTTATGTAGAGACATAAAAATGGATCAAGTTCGAGTAAAAAAAAAAAAAAAAAAAAAGTCAATAGTATAAGGATAAGATTAGATACCTTATCTTAGGAATATTATTGGATACGACCCACTTTGTATTTTGATACAAACAATGTGATCTTGAATCGTTCATGTAGAGATATGTAAGTGGGGTGTCCTATTGCAATGAGTTTGCATAAGACTGGACCTCGAAATAGTCACTTTTACTTTATCACGCCATTTACTTAATAAGATAACCTAGGTAACTCGATCTAGGTAAATCGATCTAAATCCTGAACTAATTATGAACTCTTGTCTATTCGGGATTATCCTTAGATCTGTATGGGAAGGACTCAATTTGGTGGTTAGATCACAAACCAATTGTTCATTAGAGAATCAGTAGAACTTAAGTAACAAAAAAGAAATTTTAAGGGTAAAATGGTAATTTTAACCCAACTGTAATTACGAACAACCTGTGAAGTATCAACTTACTAATCAAGGTTATATCAAGTGGACAAAAATATATATCTATAGTGAGAAGAGTGCAACTACTGGCCTTCAGTGGAATGTCTCAGTAGTTAACAAATGTTGGTTAACTAGGTTAAAAAGTTTAGCCGATTAAACTCAGATAGTTGGAGCTCATGATCTTTAGGTTCATTAGGTCCCCTTGCTAGCTCATATCTGGTTAAACCTTAGAGCAATGTAATGAGCAAATTTGAAACGTTCAAATTCAATTAAAGGAATAAAGGTTAGTTATATATGATATACTTAAACCAAAAGTCATTTAATTATGAATTAAACAATAAGGAGCATTGGAAATATTTAAATTCGATTTAAATGTTGTTTTTGAAAGAAGTCGGATTAAGTGTGAAAATATTAATTTAATATTTGATATTAAATTAATTAAAATTAATTAAAATGTTTAATTAATATTCAATTAATTAATTATTATTTAATTAAATATCATTTAATTAAAAGGTTTAATTAAATATCATTTAATTAAAAGGTTTAATTAAATATTTAAAATTGTTTTTGTTTAAAATTAATTATTTCAATTAATTTTAATTTTAAAACAATTTTAAATTCAAAATAGATTTTGGAAATTCAAATTAAAAATTGAATTTAAGAAATTCAATTTAAAAATGGTTAGTGGATTTAGTTGTTTTTTTACTAACCTTCTTGCTTAACAATTTCTAAATAATCTACATTTTGCCACCTAAATTTCATCAAACAATTGGCAAATTTGTTGTCAATTTGTTGTTAATCCTATTATTCATAGCTTGTTCTATAAATAGAAGAAAAGAGGATGAGATTAAAGAGGGATTTTCCAGGGTGAATTAATGCAAAATTTCTCTCTCAGTTTTTTTCCAACCAGAAATACCCTAATTCCAAAATTCCTTGAAACTCATCAGAGGTTTGGATCCCACAATCCATTCTAAGGTCGAAGAATAGCAGGGAAGACTCTAGCTGTGGTTTACGACATGTTTGTGATCAAAATCACCAAGTGAAGAGGGAGAATTTTGAGCTACAAAGGTTGTTTGATATAAGTAGAAATGGGTTAAATTGAGTAATTGGACAAAAGTATAGGTTAATTCCCTTTTTACCCCCCACTTGTAAATCTCTAAATAGGAGTCTTGCTCCTCCTGTATGGATGACAAATGAATAATACTTTTCCTTCAAGAATTCTCCAAGATTTGTAGGGACCTTGTGAAGAGACCTCATGATGAGTAAAAGGCTTCGTAAACTCCCTACTCTTCCTTCCCTCTCTTCTAAAGTTGTGGAAGCTTCATCTTTCTCCTCTCATTCCGTCAACCGGTGATTAACTCTTGTAGAAACTTCCATCACTTCTCTCGAAAAGTTTAACGTGAAATTGCTTGTAATTCAAATCAATATGGCTAGCATTATAGCCACGATTTTGTGCATCCAAAAAGCTATCGAAAATATGTCATTGGATGTTGGAAGAATGGTTGAAAATCAACCAAGAACTCATTAAGAAGCACCACCGGACAAGCTGACAGAAACAATCAAGAACAGGTGCAAGAAGCTCAACAAAGGCTTAAAAACCAGCATCAAATGCTTCTAAGAAAGCAAGATTTGTCTTGGAGGGTACAAGAAATTCCTCCAAGAATCCAATAACCAGCAAGACTGCATCAAAGAATTAAAGATAGAGGAATGCAGTTGTCTAGTCCTATCCAATATCATCAACATCTTTCGGGTTATCCACCTATTAGACCCATGCCACCAAATTTGTTGGGGCTGGACTCTGATTCATCCAAGGATGAATCAGAGTCCAAGATGAAGATTCGGCTAGTCCCCAACCACATTACTGAGCAAGAATGATGCATCTACAACAAGGAAATTACCCATTTTTCAATGCCAATTCCATTATGATCAAACACAAGGGTATGAAATCAAGAAGATTATCAAGACTGGCAAGGTCAACCTAATTGGCAGTAAGATATCAAAGAAAATGAGTGGATAAATTTATTATGAGAAATGGTGTTGAAATTTTTCGATGTAGTAAATTTAAGTTTGCTGAAGGCCTTGTACAATAAAGATGCTGAAGTTACTTTTTCATTAACAAAACCCACTTGCAGAAACCTAGAAGAGCAAAGGCACTGATTCGTTTAAAAAATACTACTCCTACAGTCAACATGTTTGAGGTTATCACAATGAATGTCTTTATGCCACTGTTTTCAATATGTTGTTTGACCTTCAAGAGGGAAAAGCAGAGAATATTAGAGTTATTTGCATTAAAGTTGCTTGTATAAAGGTGCAGAGAATATTAGAGGTGCAGAGAATATTAGAGTTGTTGTCAACATGTTCTTTGCTTAAAGATATTGGCTTGGTCAATGAGTACTTGAACACTACAATAGTTAGAGTCTCAATGAATGATTGAAATTTTATGTTTTGGACTTTTTTTCATAATAATTTTGTTCAAGATGTAGGAGGCAAGTTTATTTCATTTCTTAATTGTTTCATTTTCTTTCTCTTCTTTTTAAAACTCAAGGATGAGTTTTCTTTTTGGAGGGGTAGAATGATGTAAATAGAAATGGGTTAAATTGGATAATTGGACAAAAGTATAGGTTAATTCCCTTTTTAACCCCTCCCCCCTACTTGTACTCAATCTCTAAATAGGAGTTTTGCTCCTCATGTATGGACGACAAATGAATAATACTTTTCCTTCAAGAATTCTCCAAGATTTGTAGTTTACACCATTGTTGTTCTTAAACATTTTTTTTTTAATGAACAAGCATGCTTAATCCACGAAATTAGTGTAATTAGTATGATTTTATCTAAATTGCTTTCCTTATCATGTTTGTAACTCTTTCAAATGATATCGGAGCATGATTTAGAACACTCAATTTGCATTAATTTAAGTTTGGTTGGTGTTAATTGATGACATGCAGAAATGCATGTCATCTTAGGCCTTTTATTTAGAATTATGAATGTCGTTAAGCAGAATATGCGACAATCATGATAGGAATTCACAAGAAAATGAGCTTACGACAATCAGCATGTTGAATCTCGGCTAACCCATTATTATGCGTTATTATGCGTTCAATGTTCTATTTTTGTAGCTAATATAGGAAGTGGACGCAAACCGGAAACCGGACCACCCTATAGACGACCGCATGCGGAAAAACTCTCCATCGCAAAGGTAAACTCATCGATCAATGCATGGATGTTGTGGTAATCAGCCGTATGCGTCCATCGCATGGGAGTTGCGCTCGTCAAGCGATTGTGGTCATCATGTAGAGTTGCGGTATTAAGCGAATGCGGTCATTAAATGATTGCAGCTACGCGATAACGCATACTAATGGGATCAACACAAGGTTGGTGAAATAAACGCATCAACGCATCTACCTCGAGAAAATCAAAAGCTGATGCTGACATTAATGCTATTGGCGACCCAAGCTCTATAAATAAAAGCCAATGAGCAGAAATTCAAGTTATCCGGGGATTTTCCCCGTGATCCAGACAAAATGTGTAAGAAGACGCTTGAGAGTTCTTCACCTCCTTCATCCA